>NC_136960.1:10731748-10776089 GCF_032717465.1 Coenobita brevimanus | reverse complement strand
ATCCTACAATGCCACGTTTTATACTTCTATCGACACTAGAGATCGTTGATACTAAAAGAGCAAAGGTTTCTCCTGCCGGACCTTCTGAGAAAGGGCTAATTTTAAAACAAGGATTCTGCAAAAAGTATTCTAATTTACCTTGATACTCATAAGCAAGAGAGGGGATAATCTGGTAATGTTTAGCACCTCTTTGTGTGGCGCCTTGAGTTGCCGGACGCCGTCAGTACTCACATATTCATATATCCAATTTTTTTTATTCTTCCATCCATCTAATTTATTTATCTTTTATCCATCAGCCCATCTATCATTTTTATCACTAACCTCAAATCCATATATCTATCGATGTGTCCTTCCACACATGCACCTACGGTCTGTCGCATTCATCCATTTTTTTTTTTTTTTAATCTATCCATCCCTAATAACTATTTAAGTGTAATGCTAGGTGTTTTAGGGTTGGTTTCCCGTCCCTTTAACGCCTAGTGTGTAGCTGGGTTCTCTGTCTAGACCGGAGCTTAGACAAATAAGAGAGAGGCAGGACAAAAACCTAAGGCAACAACCTTACATGTGTATTGTTGAATGCTACGGTGGAACGGGCAGATGTCACAAATACAGTTATGCTGGACAATTATAATTCTAAAACTTAGATATCGAGTGTTAGTATCGCACAGGATACTACTTAGGACACGATCGGGTGAGGTGAATAGCACTTAGGGCAGAGAAGCTAAACGCTATTATTTTGGGAAAGTCTAGGTTCTGTATACTGGTGGAGTTTGTGGCACTATTTTTCCTGCTGGGAGGCTAACTGGTTTGTCGGTCGGGTCGTTAATTATTACTCTTGCAATGGGGCCTCCATATGATCTTAATGTGAGGCTTTGTCACTATATGGTAGCATGTTCACTGAGACAGACTCTTATTTCACTGCCTTGCTGTGTTCACTATTTCACTGTTATCTTATTCCACCTTTCTTTTATATTATTACTGAAGCTTTCGCGCACTGTCTTTCCATAATCTGACAACTCACTGTTCTACCCTTTCATTATGTCACGGACACTGTGCTTTCACTGTCACTCACTGTCGGGACTGGACGTACTGGAGGTCAGGTGCAAGGGCGGCGGAGACGACCCAGCCTCACTACTGACGAGGCTGAGTTCCGCCAGGGGCCTCCGTATTCAGTGGCCATGGGATCACGTGTATGGGCATCCTGTCTCGTCTGGGGCTGCTGGTGGCGAAGGGTCCCGCACTTTCAGGGCTTGGGGCAGAAGTCTGGCCCTCAGGGCTGGGGCTGAAAAGCTGCCTGAACCTCTCACTCAGGCGCCTGAAGGAGGACGAAGATCTCCGGCGTCGGGGCAAAGGGATGCCCCGCCCAGGGGTCCTGGAGGCGGTCTGGAGGTCCTAAGGGCTGCAGTCTCCGGCAGTTGAAGATGCCGCCAGGAGTGGGCTGTGGCAACGTCCCCCGTCGGGGTCCGTCATGTGGGTCCTCTCAGGAACCAGCTGCAGTGAGAAGAGCCCGGTGGTAGTTACAGGGCCTCTCCAATACTCCAGGCTGGGGTCTCCCTCCGGGTAGTAGTTTCGTGGACAGGAGTCAGCACCTGACGGAGGAGCGGCTACCAGCCATCTCCTGCCATAGGGCCCGGCTACTGGCCGTGGCCTTCTAGGAGCATGGCTACCGGCCGTCGCTAAGGCCTGGCTACTGCCCGTGGCCTTCTAGGAGCATGGCTACCGGCCGTCGCTAAGGCCCGGCTACTGGCCGTGGCCTTCTAGGAGCATGGCTACCGGCTGTCGCTAAGGCCCGGCTACTGGCCGTGGCCTGGAGAAGGGAGCAGCTACAGGCCGACTCAAGGGCACCTTCGGAACGTCTGCCAGCCTTCTCCTGATGAAGGCGGGAGCAGCTACTGGCCGTCTCTCTTCGTTACCCTCCGGGTGGCAGCTGCATGCTCGTCTCCTGTAGGAGGGTCGAGTAGCTACAGGCCATCTCTTGAGGGGGCACCTTCAGAAGCTGCTACCGGCCATCTCCTCGTTACCTCCGGAGCGGCTGCAGGCTGTCTCCTGTAGGAGGGTCGAGCGACTACTGGCCGTCTCGTTTAGGGCACCTTCAGAGCGACTTCTGGCCATCTCCTGACGAAGGCAGGAGCGACTACCGGCCTTCTCCTTGTTACCTCCAGAGCGGCTACAGGCCGTCTCCGGTAGGAGGGTCGAGTGGCTACCGGCCATCTTGTTTAGGGCACCTTCTGAGCAGCTTCTGGCCGTCTCCTGACGAAGGCGGGAGCAGCTACCAGCCGTCTCCTTGTTACCTCCAGAGCGGTTGCAGGCCCTCTCCTGTAGGAGGGTTGAGCGGCTACCAGCTGTCTCAGGGGTGCTGACTGGAGCTAGAGTAATAGCTCCACCCCATGGTTGTCGGTAGTCGGCTCGCCCGGAAGGTAGTCTCGTATTCCTGCTATGGTGGCGGTGGGCGAGCTCCGGGTCATAGGGGCGCGCGGCCCGGGCGGACTTATGTCCCTGTCGCCCGGAGTCCAGGCACGCTGTATATGCTCCTCTGTGGGCTCCTTCTGGGGGTGTTGGGTTGTCCTCGGTGATCCTATACCGCATTTTATTAAGCACAATAATTATCCACAAAGATTTAACTTTAATCACGAGAGGCATATCCTACCAAAGTTCAAACTAAAATTTATTAAAGCTTACCAAAACTACCCAAAACTAAGCTGGAATTTTAGAAACATACGAGTATAAGTATCCCCAACACCGCGTGCCCAAGAACAAAACAGAATAGTTGATCCACTTCTGAAACTCATTAAAACTCCTCTACACATTTCGAGGGGTTAAACAACAAGTTCTCTAATATTTAAATCTTACCTAAACTACAGGTTCAAGACGGAGGAGTCTTGCAGTAAGATAATACTGGTGTGTCAGACGTCAGGCTGGCAGAAGTAAGATAACTGGTCCCAGAGTAACTCAGTATTTCAGTGATATAAATGTTTCTAGGTCCACCCCCTGAAGACTACTAGTAAGAAGTACCATAAGCTTGAGGAAGGTTCCTTGTGGGACTAATGATACAATCCTTTCTTGTGGTTGTTCTCCAGTACCCACTACATCGAATACTGTATTGGCCCAAAACTCTTTAGTCCAAGTACCGATTTATCTTCTATTTTATATCATACAACTTTCGTTAGTAGTACTGTATCAAAAGATTTAAGAGCTTGGTACACGCATGGGATTAAGACCTTGAATATTCAGGCTGTGAGAAATGGAAGACTGTCACAAGCTCAAAGGGGGATTCATCGCCTCGGTTTGTCATTCTGATTCATGACGCACGTAATCATAGCGTCTGAGAGAGAATTCATGGTCATTTTTAAGGTATTAGAGCTTGCATAAAATTCCAGCTGTTTCTCGTGCTAGGGTAGGTGATGTGCATTTAATAACGAATGACATTATAAAGTAGGGAAGCGTAAATAATACCCAGGATAGACTAGACAAGCAGTCGGCTATCTGTCAATGGGAGGTGGGAAAAAAATGAATGCTTAGAGAGCCAAATAAAATGGGGAGGAGGGATAGTGAACTGGGAGACTTACGGAATTTGTATGATGAATATTAATATTTAACAATGTGAGAGTAAGAAAGTGTGTGTGTGTGTGTGTGTGTGTGTGTGTGTGTGTGTGTGTGTGTGTGTTTACAGTTATGTATTACAGCAGCTGTTGTAAGCATTACAAGCACATAAGCCTGTCTTGGGCTACACCCCTAACGGAGAGAAGCACAAATAAACACCGAGAAAGGATGAACGAATAGAAGGCAGCTTATAACAAAAGGTACAAACATGTAGATGAATATAAAGAAGACATATGAAGATAGGATTCTCTTTTTTATCCATTCGCATAATTTACCATTTTGTCTTTCTCCTCTCTCTCGCCTCTCCTACCTTATGTTTCTCCTTCGCTTGCATGTCTCTCTTTTTTCGTGTTGATTTTTTTTTACTCCTTAATTATTTCTGGAGTCATGTCCAGTATAAGAATATTATTGCAAATATTACCGAAACATTTGACGTTTTGCTCAAATCACAAACATCGAAAGGGTTAGTTTTATCTTCTGTTTTTTCATCCTCTTGTTTTCTGTCCTGTCCGTTCTTCCTATAATCATTCATCTTTCTCTTCCTGTCTTCCTTCATCTTCTTTCATTACATTGTAACTCAGGCCCATTACTTTCTGCCTCCTTTTTTTTTTTTTTTTTTTTCAATACTGCTTCTCCTTTGTTCTATCAACCTTCTTTCTTTTCCTCCTGTCTTACTTCCTTCCCCTCCTTTTTCTCTTTCCTCACTCTCCTCATATTATAAACCACCATTGACCCATCTCATATTGCATGATACTGTACCGGTACTTCGATATTCTTCCTTTTTCAATTCCCCCATCCCTCACTCACCCCACTCTCCCCAGACACCATCCTGCCCTCCCCAAACAACACCCAGCACTCCCCACACACCACCGTGCCCTAACCACACACCACCCTGCCCTCACCACACACCACCCTACTCTCACCACACACCATCCTGCCCTCACAACACACCACCATGCACTCATATACCACCCTGCCCTCGCCACACACCACCCTGCCCTCACCAAACATCACCCTGCCCTCCCCATACACCACCCTGCCCTAATCACACACACCACCCTGCACTCCCTCACACACCACCCTGCCCTCCAGACACACCCCCCTGCCCTCACCACACACCACTCTGCCCTCACCACACACCACGCTGCCCTAACCACACACACCATCCTGCACTCCCTACACACCACCCTGCCCTCACCACACACCACCCCGCACTCACCACACACACCATCCTCCACTCCCTACACACCACCCTGCCTTCACCACACACCACCCTGCCCTAACCACACACCACCCTGCCCTAACCACACACACCATCCTGCCCTCGTCACACACCACCCTGCCCTCGTCACACACCACCCTGCCCTCACCACACACCACCCTGCCCTCACCACACACCTCCCTGCACTCCACACACACCATCCTGCCCTCGTCACACACCACCCTGCCCTCGTCACACACCACCCTGCCCTCACCACATACCTCCCTGCACTCCACACACACCACCCTGCCCTCGTCACACACCACCCTGCCCTCACCACACACCACCTTGCTCTCCCCACACCAACTTGCCCCCACCACACACACACACACACACACACACACACACACACACACACACACACACACACACACACACACCACCACCACCACCACCACCACCACCACCACCACCATCACCACCACCAACCCCTTGCCCCCCCCCCTCTTCATTTGTCACCCTCCCACACATCCTTACACCTCCAGAATGGTTAGGTTACTTCATTGTCTTACACTTGTGCGGGGACATTATGTTAATACTTGCCGTCTCTCACACCATCACTCATACCCACGATAGAATACAAAGCTTACACCTGCATCACGAAAAGAAAATATGAATGAGGACCCTGACATGCTGAGAATGTTATCAACAGGAAGAGCTTGCGAGAGGTACAAGAGAATGATAGCGAGGGAAGAAAGAGTGGAGGAGAGAGGGTGAAGAAAGTAAGGAATAAAGGTGATGGAAGGAGGAAGGGAAGAGAATTATGAAAGAAAGAAGGAAGGAGAAGGAGCGAAGGAAGGAGACGGAGGACTAAAGGTACCGTATGGGTTGAAGGTAAAGAAAGGAAGAGAAAATGATAAAGACGGGAAGAAAAGAGTAAGAAAGAAATAGAGAAATGAAGAAAAGATCAAGGACTAGGGAAGACAGAATCAGAGGATAATAATGGAGTGAGAAGTGAGTTACTGATGACAGCATATGGTAAGGATTCGAGATTCAGGGTCGGGGCCTCTCCCCCCCCCCCTCCTCCCCACACTTTAGTGAAGTCAGGTTGCGAAGGAGTTGTCACCGGGGATACCTCAGATAATGTGTTCGGATCTTCATCGTCATCGTATGTGAATTTATGTAAATTGTCTGTCCATCTTCCTAAGCTGTAGTTCATATTGCTTGGAATGCTGCTCAGTCACACACCTGCATCACCCACCACTCCTTGTACACATATTCTTGCTTTTACTTCCCTTCAGACACATCTTTACCAATTTTAAATGTTTTTATGCCCATTTGTTATTACGAGGATATAATAAAACTAAAAGCAATATCCACTTCGCTATAGCACATAAGAGTGGAACGTACGCAAGTTTTTTTTTTTTTTTTTTTTTCGACGTAGTCTGCCTGCAGCCCCACACCCTGTTTGTAACGGTCCATTAGCTTCAAAATTCCATCGAAGAAGAGCTTTTAAGGTTGTACCCGAAACCACATATGCAAAATTTTTCACCTTATCACCACCAAACCGGCGACCATGTAATGCCTGTTTAAGTAGACTATTGACAAAGAAGTTGTTTGATTCCACGTCAGGGTGGTAAGGTGGATGTGGGAGACTCGCAGACTTCGTTTCTAATTGTCTCCATTATTGCGGCTGCCGCGTAGAGATGAGCATTGTCGTGATCCAGAATATTTGATGGCATTCTCGATACCTGTCTGCCATACCATTTTTGATATCCTTCGCCTTTATGTAGTAGTGTATTTAACAGACTGAATCACAGATCATATCTCTTATCTCATTACCTGCAGCCACAGTAAACCATTGTCATCATCAGTGACAACATTAATACAGTCGATGATATATTGATTGTGCGACATTGATGAACATCCATTTTACGCGATCTTCCCGCATGCCGCTCTTTTCCTCATGACTTTACCCTACGCAGGTCCCCTCTCTCATCATTCCCCCATGTATGACGAAGACTTATTCTTCTGTCCGCTAAGACCAACATATCCGGCCTACACCTCATCCTTACACACACACACACACACACACACACACACACACACACACACACACACACACCGCTCGCTGGTGCAGTGGTAACGTTCTCGCTTACCAACTGGTGGACGGGAGTTCGCGCCTCGCTCAGGTTGCGAAAAGTTTCACTGACGAAGTGGGTGGTTACTGTCCCCCTTGAGCAAGGGGACGGGTGTGTGAAGGTCACAGCCTTGCCCTTAGATCGGACTATATGAGCTCTCAGCTCCCTTCCGGGAGGGTAAAAGCTGACGATCACGACCATCAAGTGATCCTGACCGACCCGGTGAATTTCACACACACACACACACACACACACACACACACACACACACCAATCATTCAACCTTACATATATCAGTGTTTTGCCTTCACATTCCTTCCAACATATCCCCACTGACCGTATTTTTTTTTTTTTTTTATCGAACTGTAGGCATAGGCTAAATAACCCGTTTTCTGAGACCCAGAAGTCCTCCTGTATGTCACGCACTTTCACATACCACCATTTGGGCGCCAATATCCACCGTCTACGTTGAATACATGCTAAGACTGTCTCATTCAGGACTGGTTTATGGATATTAGCGGGGATGTTTTCATGACATGTCGGTTGGTCTTCTGGAAGATCAGTAAAGTCTCTTATAGCGTGATCCAGTTCAGCAAATTGTCCCTGTTTCAGCCTGGAATCGATTTCGCGGCCATTCGGATAGCAAACAACTTCTGTTACTACTCAGCACAACCTCGTCTGTCATTGTCTGCCTACATTTCCTACCACAAGCTTTCCTTACAAACACTTCCCACCTCACTTACTTCATCCCACATTATCCTGGTACCTTTTTTCGCACTTATTTTTGGACACATACGCCACTACAACTTTCTCTACACAGATTTGCCCAAATATCACATTCTTCACATACCCACATATTTAATCTCTCACTGCAACCCCCCCCCCCCCACATCACAACTTACACCTCCACTTAGGTGCCTGTACGCTCTGTCTCACTCCCCTCCCCCCACCGCCCATACTTATGCTTCACCGTGTCCACCAACACCCATCACCCTTCCCCACCGCCACACCGTCACACCACCATAGTACCAACCACTACTCCCTCTCACACCACCATCACCACTTCCCCCTCTCACACCACCATCACCACTTCCCCCAACCACCACACCCCCACACCACCACACTCCCCACCACGACCACACCCTCCCACCAGCACACCCACCATCACCATACGCCTACTACCTCAGCCCTGCCACACCACCAGAATGACGGCCAGCCAACCTTCTCTGCCTCTACATAGTCGCAGATCTCACCCGTGATATATCAAACAAGGCTGGTGGTGATGACGGGCGAGATATAATGAACTGATACCGTCTGTTCGCTCGCCCATTATAGAGGCCAGTTAGCAGCATCGTAGTCACCAACCAAAATTATTTCATTATTTCTCATTCCCTGAACCTTGTCTAATTCAGTCAGGTCGCTAGCTCATTATGGAAGCTAATGAACATCTTAGTCACCAATCATTCTTTTTATGAGCTAATTAACATCTTAGTCACCGGTCATTCTTTTTATAAGCTAATTAATGTCCTAGTCACCAATCATTCTTTTTATAAGCTAATTAACGTCTTAGTCACCAGTCATTCTTTTTTATAAGCTAATTAACGTCCTAGTCACCAATCATTTTTTTATAAGCTAATTAACATCTTAGTCACCAATCATTCTTTTTATAAGCTAATTAACATCTTAGTCACCAATTATTCTTTTATAAGCTAATTAACGTCCTAGCCACCAATCATTCTTTTTATAAGCTAATTAACATCCTAATCACCAGTCATTCTTTAAATAAGCTAATTAACGTTCTAGTCAACAATCATTCTTCTTCTATGCTAATTAACATCATAGTCACCAATCATTCTTTATTATTTGCTTATTTATCAGTTCTCCAAAGCAGGATTATATAATTCTGGTAACACGCCCTGTACCTTTGTGCTAGAGTCAGGGTGTGTGTGTGTGTGTGTGTGTGTGTGTGTGTGTGTTAATTCTCCCAGGCTATTTGATGGATTTGAATGAAGCTTCCCAGGTGTTTTCGGCAGGTTATTGCAAAGGTTTTCTCCTTTATACAGTTTTACAACCCTGATTTTTAAGGGGTCAGTCCCCCCTCACCAAATGTAAATATCTCAAAAATATTGAAAGGATGGCAGATATGGCTCTGATATCTTAGTACATATTGAACAAGAGACTCTCATTCGTGAAGCAATATTTGGGAAGCATATCCATGTAATGATTCTTGGGGGTTCAGCCCTCCTCCAAAATATAAAAAACTGTCAAAATAGAAAGTGAGCACATGGATTTCAACGAAACTCCTCAGTTCAGTTCATCTAATAATGTCCTCCACTATATAAAGTTTTCAACTATTATTTTTAGAAGGGGGGTGGGGCGGGGTCAGTCCTTCACCAAATAAAAAAGTCTGAGAAGTAGCTAAGGGAGGGCAGGTATGGCTTTGATATCTCGGTACATGTTGTACAATGGACTCTCATCCGTAATGCAATTCGTGGGGACCGTGATCCCCCCAGTGATTCTTGTGGGGGTTAGCCCCTCAAAAAAATAAATGAATAAATGAATAAAATAAAAACTGTCAGAAATAGGAGAAGGTTTGAATGGAAATTCGCAGGTGAGTTTGAAGGTCTTCCACTATATATACTGTTCCAACCATTATTCTTTTCCAACCATTATTCTTAGGGGGTCAACTCCCCTCACGAAATTTAAGTCTCAGACGATGTGAAAGGAGGCCAGATATGACTTTGATATCTTAGTACATGTTGTACAATAGACTTTATCCGTAATCCGGTATTTTGGGAGCATGACCCCCCCCCCCCTTCCAAAAATTAAAAATATCAGAAACGGGATTGTGGGCACCTGGATTTCAAAGAAATCGGAATACTGCACATACCGGTGGATTGGGTTTTCTCTGAATGCGCAGGAAGAAATTGCACATCTACTTTATTTATTTATCCATATATATATTTATTTACTATCATTATAATTCTCCCGTTTTTTGTCACCCCTTGAGTATATTTAATTACCTTCTACTTCTTCGCTAACCTTAGATGATAAATATCAACTTCTTAATTATCAGTCTGTTACTGTTTCATGTAACTGGTTTCTCTGCCCTCTTTCTTCAATCAAGTCATTCATATCGTTTTACATTAAATCATTTTAAAGGTTCCAGCATACTTGAATACGTTAGCATTGGTCACCTAATGCGATTGTCTACACTGCTCGATTCCTGGCAGTCTCTTTATTCAGTTCCTTATCCCTTTCACATTGTTCCTAATAGCAGAGTATTCAGAATTTGTATGCGGCTAATTCTAATTCTGCTTATGTAAATAATAATTTTTTAATGATTCAGTATTTTTAGTAACTTACGGATATGGCAACCTTACTGCTTAATACATATCTGTTGCAAGTAGTCTCGTAGCTCCTAAATCTGAAACAAGAGTAGTGATTATTTCAAGACTTGCCGGTGCTTCTCTGATTCATATCGCAGAAGGGATATAAGGACCTTAATGTAAACTCTCCCTAGCCCAAGGTAATGATGATGTACAAAGGTATATGTCAGGACTGGAGTGAATAAGTTGGGGAGGGAATAATGAAGGAAGAGGAAAGAGAATAGTTACAGTGGTGCGGGTTACAGGACGGAGGGAGAAGGGGTGGAAGGAGTTGTTGTTGGAGAAATGTGGAGGTTGGAGAGAAGGAACTGAGAAGTGGAATGGTGCTGGAGAGAGAGAGAGAGAGAGAGAGAGAGAGACAGACAGACAGACAGACAGACAGACAGACAGACAGAGTTTTATAACAGTTTTCAGTATTCATGGCCGGCCAGCAAATATAAAAGATATAACAGAGGATTCTCATCCCAACAGACAGCGTTAGATGCAGCCACGGAGTGTAAAGGTAAAGAAGAATCACATCGTCTCTCTCATAGACGCTCAATCCCACCTCTGTTGATGCACATTTGTCTGACATTAGCCGAATACTGTGTGTGTATACTCTCCTCTGGCCTCCAGCGACCTCTCCCTCCTTTGTTGTTTTCATCATAACCGATTGTCTAACCTCTCGCTCTTAAATTGCCTGCACTTCTAATAGAAGTTCAAGAAAGGATGCTAATGTTAAAATGTTGTTAGTTAGGCAGGCACGGGGCCCTTGTGTGCACGATACCGACAAGCATATATACACAGTGCTGGACATAGCTACACACACACACACACACACACACACACACACACACACACACACACACACACACACACACACACACACACACACACACACACACACACACAAAACACTCATTCCTGCCACTCGATGCCCACCTCCTTTGTCTGCTTAGTCTTTTACACAACACATAATTTTTGTGGTTACACATGTATAATTATTAACATGTAAAACACATGCAAAACTGTGCTCCACCCTGCCGCTCTCAAGCCTGACTTCTTCGTTTAATCTTTTACTCTTTAATTAAGTAAGGGAGGTTGTAGCCATGTCGCTAAAGAGGTTAACTCGTGTCTGAAATGGCGGCAGTTTGAACCCGGGGTGGGATAGGAAACGGTCTGAATAATTGAATTTTGTCAGGCAGATGTTACTGTCTGCAGGAAACACCGACATATCATAAAAACATCCCCGATAATTCTATTGCACCAGTCCTGAGTGGGACAGCCCTAGTATATATTCAATATGAACGGTGGATATTAGTGCCGAAGTGGTCATATGTGAAGGTGTATGGTACGCAGGAGAACTGTCTAACCTTAGGGAACGGTCTGTTTAGTGTATGCTCCGAGTCGACCACTTAAAAACTTACACACGCCCAGTATTAAATATATGGAAATAAACACCCAGTGCAACACTCCTTCCTGACATTCTGAGTTATCGTCCCTAGACTGCTTAATCTTTTTCGTCTCCTTTTGCTGCTATGCTACCACGTGTGATTAATGTACAGTTTATACGTAGCGGTACATCAGGTAAGAGCTTGCTTGTATGAAGGCATTTATATATATATATATATATATATGGTTATATGAACTTGCGATTACAGAATATGAGAGTAAAACTGTAGGTGCAGGTGTAAGACAGACACCTCCAGTATGTTGAGGGGACCGAGATGAAGAACATATGAAAGGGGGGGGGGGGCGAATAGGAGGGAATTACAGATGTTAGGAAGTGAGGAGTGCATGTTTAAGCTACGATAATTGGAGGTTGTTCTTCCATGTGACCACTTCAAGGTGGGAGTTCCCGGAGGGAACGATGCATCAAAACTAGAAATAGAAAGTAACAAGAGCAATCCGAGATTATAAACCTCTGTCAAGGCGGAGTGTGTGGTAGATCTTATGGAGGTGTTGTCATGTAATTTCTGTGCAAACGTTGTTGGGATTATTTATCTAGTTAGAAGCAAAAATGATGAAATTGCCAGTATCCCTTTATGGTAGAGAAGCTTTAAAAAATTCCTGGATCTGGGTGATGAGCCGGATCACCACCAATATCTGAGGGATTGTTCCTTGGGCCATACCCTACACCTCCAAAACTTTTCAGCAAAGTCCGTTCATAACCTTTGGAGTATTCCTGCTAACAGAAAAACTGACAAATAAACCAACGCCGGCTAAAACATAGCCTCCTTGGCGGTGGTAATTATGCTACATCCATAATACCTTTGTATTTATCTTGAGATTTTTGGTCATAAAGATTCTTTCAGTGTTATGCATAAGCAGGTATTTGATTGATTAAAGTTGGAAAACTTTTTGTGAAGAATACCATACCGTTACAAATGTATTTATATTTATTACTTATTGTTAGTTTTCATAGTAGATTTGTAATGAGTACACGACGAGAATTGAGGCGGCAAAAAAAAAAAAAAAAAAAAAAAAAAAACTTGTCCTCCACTGGAATATCAGGGAGAGCAACTGACCCCCCTGCCCTGCTACATCGAGCGTCCTTAGACACGGTTTTTTACTGGGGGAGTAACCCGCCTTCACCCTTGACTAGCTAACTGGTGAAGTCGACAGTAGGGTGAGAAGTGTATGTGATATTGTGTTCCGTTGGAGTGGCACTGTTTGAGAGTAAGAGAATCTGTTTGTCCCACTAAACCTTGACTGAATTGTAATATATTATAACCTGTAAAGGCATACTCCGTGGTAGAAATTGGACTCTGGACATTTTCATTAACAAACTTGTAATCAGTTCCCTGTTGTAAGGAAGATATGCCACTGTAGTAAGGACAAACAAAGGAATGAGCGGGCTCTTTCCCTGGCTTTCGACTTCCTTGCAAAATCAAATATTGGTTGCAACAAGAATGTGATCGCTTGTGAATCTGTTGAACATGTCACAATTACCTTTTTCACCAGACCACCAAAGCTGTGACAGTCAAGATCAGTAATACTAACAGCTTACTAGCACAAAAGATTATAAATGGTTGGGCACAGTTAGTATCCCCCTTCCCCCTCGTCACCCACCATTTTTGGGGGAGAGAGACAGAGAGGGGGGAGGGAGGGCCCGCGTTATTGAAAGGACTTAGCAAACTATGTCACCCTTCATGACTCATACTAGTTAATAAACAAAACTCAAACTATTTCTGTTCTTCTCTGTTGGTATAAGACACACATTTCTCCTTCTGGTGGTGCCAAGGCTGCTTTGATTTCCACACACTTATTTCTTCACTACCCCAGATATCCGGATGATGTGGTTAAAAAATGGCAGATCGGTGGTATGAACCTGGATGTATGGTTGAATAGAGGGCGTACGAGTACAGAAACTAAATATGGCAGTGAGGCGGCGACAGAGTAATTAGGGCCGATAATTACCTCCATGGCACACAGCGGCTTATCTACTCATCAGTGGTAATTAAGAACATGGTTAAGAATGAAGGTGGGGGTCAGAGTGAAGATGATTGTGATAAGGGGAAAGAAATGGGGCAAAAGGGGAAAGGGAAGGGGCAAGGGGACAAGAGTGAAGGTGGGCGTGAGGAGTTAGTGGTTGATACAGAACCAGCGGACATAGTACCCAGCTTGAAATGCTTTGAACTGTTGGATGGGAGAGAGACACAAGTTAGAGCGAGAATTCTTTATTTTCCCTAACGTTTCGAGCTACACAGAACCTATCTTCATTTCCCCAAAACGTTAGAAACAAGAAGCAGTGCCAAGGCACAGCAAACCCGTCCCTGACAGTCATTTTAGTGCTGACATATAAACACAACAGGATACCTGGTCAAAGATGTCACATATCAAATTTGGTGTAAGTCGGGTGAAAATTGACGAGCTCATTTGAAATTTTAGGCCCGACCCACCTGACACTGACCCCCCTACCGCTAACCGGGGGGTGAAATGTAATGCGGCATGTTATACGATGCATATTTGAAAGATGCACATTTGGGTTTTACTTTCATGACGGTATGACAAATTTGAAAGGAGTTATGGCAAAAAAAAATATTTTACTGGTCCCCCCTCCTTTTTCTTTTTTTTACCTTTTTTTGGCCTGCAGCCTGGACCTTGGCCCAGAATTCAATTAGGTGATCAGGTCACAGTCCATCATCCTTGTAATTTTTGTCAAAATCGCACCTGTAGTTTTCGTTTAATGTTGTTAACACAAAGAAAGACAGACAGATAGCAAACAAACAAACATAGACAAACCGAGTGAAAACAATACCCGCCCCAAAGCCCCTCCGGGGCGGGAACAGGCAAAAATAAAGAAGAAATCAAGAAAAAGAATTTAAATTCTAACCTGTCTCCCACCCAACACATCCACTTCTTGCAGTGGATTATCTTCATACTTTAAACAGTCTTCCTCAGTTTGATCTTCTCACTGTCTGTAACTTCCCGTACTTTAAAGACAATGTGTCCTGACTGGACGGGTCTTGATTTTGGCTGTATTGTGTTCAACGATCACTCGAAGGAACAGCATTTATAGCCGTTTGGTCTTTGATTCCTTCTTGCTTAAAAAATTATTTGGCCACTTTTAAATTAAAGAAACAATAGACTTGGCTGATTAATTAGCTTGGAGGAAGAGATAGAATGATGCTCCTTTGGTCATCTGTGAGGGTAAGTCGAACAAACCTGGCTGCGAAAAATCTACGTTAGGCGGGTCTCGTAACTTTAATCTTGCCCTTGCTCTAGTGCACTGGCGTATTGTATTGTCGTGCCTGGTGATATAAGAACACTAGAAGAGTGAGAGTGATAGATTTACGATAAGTGGTAGTTCGAAACACTAGACCACTCATTACGAAGTGGCAAGACCATTATTATTATTATTATTTTTATCACACCTTGTATTGTTATTGTAGAGCAGAGCAGTGTAGTGGAGCATTGGTTGTTTATGGTACAATGCTGGCGGTAGCGTTGAACAGAGTGGCGTTGATGAGCTTGGGGTGGTGATAATTACGGAATATATTGATGACCTGGACTACTGAAGGAAATATGTGACATAACCGGTGTACACCCATAAATCTAGTGCCACTACGCCTTCCCATAAACCAGCCACCAGATCCATTTAGGGCCGGGACTTGTTTTTTAATAGACTTTTACGACCCATGTAGAGCGCCTATGTGGCCCGCTACCCTAGTGCTTAAAATGAAGTTGTTGGAAATCATGACACTGTGATCTGTTGAGTTGGGATGCTCAAGGTATGCATCAATCCTACACCATATCTGGTCGCAGAAACACAGTTCTCAAGTGAAAGGTGTAGGAAGTTAATGCGCCGTATTTCAACAGTGTGGTCTACGAAGGCAGGTAGTGCCAGCTGTGCATCAGCCTTAGACCGTATCTGGACACAGTAGCAAATATCTTCACTGTGATCCTAGCCTACCTAGCGTTATATAGGTCGTCCCCAACATAACCCGCGTTTCATTGCTGTATATAAGTTGCATCTTAGCCTATTTCCGTCACCATACATAGCCCACAGTGGGACATTAGCCGTGGAATATTCATGTAAGGAAATCTAACAAAACCATATTCAAGACTTCTCTCGTGATTCTTCTTTAACGAGTATATAAATATGCTTTTCCCTCGTTGTTGCTGGCAGATCTTTGTGTATATCAGGCCAAAACCAAAAATGGAAGCAGGAATCTGCCGTGGAAAAAAGAATTTTACTTAAAATAATAGGAGTAAAAATGACGTTACTCAAGATCAGCGTGACAGGACAATATATGCCAAGATTAGAGCTTATATCAATTTTTGGCCGATTCTTATGACAAACAATCGCTTGCGTATTTGTAATCCTACTTCAAATAGAAAAATCCTGTAAGAATATACTGCCTTGTTTTATTATCGTGGTGCTTCCCGCCGTATTCCCTTGGTATCCTATCTGCTTCCAACCATCTTCCTAGGGTTATCGTATCCTCATTTTTTGTAGCACTTCTTTTCCTGCAAATCCTCTAACTTATCCTTTATTTCATATCTTTATTCTATCCTCAAGAATTCTTTTTACCTCTCAGTCCTTCACTTCCTTGCCCATCTCTGCACCCTTTTCCTGATCTTACACGTCCCTCCTCGGTTCTTCCTCTTCCAGTTCTCCTCACATACCCCCTCTAACTTACCCCATCTTTTTCTCTACCAAACGTCTTATACTTTCCATTTATTTCTTCCAATATCGTCTCGTTTTCCTACTCCCCATAGGTCTCCCTCTCGCCCCCCTCCCTTCAGTCTGGACACCCCACCCAGCCCTCTCACTACTTCTTCCCTACCTGTCCTTCATGCCATAGTGAAGAATGAGTGCGTGGAAAAAGTGAATGAGAACCATTGAGAGAGGAGCGAATAAAAAGCAGAGAGGATGGAGAGGAGACAGAAAGAAGCTAATAAGAGAGAAGGCGAATAGGAGTAATAATGAGCTGATAATGAACAAGGCGAGGATGGGGTGAGAAGATTGGACAGGAAGAGAAAGAGTGGAATGGTAAGGGAGGGCAAGAGTAAAATGCAGTGTTAAAAGAGAAATGCAGATGGAAAGACCAGTAACACTGTTTTATTTGTTTCATATTTCTACATTACTAACCTTCACTTCGTTGGCTTTAGATTATATACTTGGTTAACTACAAACAGCAGTCTACTCGTATATAAAGAGTAATAACCGACATTACAAAAGCTGTGGATTGAAAGAGTTCCCCGCAATTGTTATAATTCAATCTGCAGTTTCCATCAGATTGTTATATTTACAGAATTCCACGCTACTGTTATCACTGAGTCAGGACCTTCCAGCAAACTGTCTCCAGGGTTCAAAGGTCTGCATTAAGTGAACAGGGTGCAGTATAACGGCATCAACAGAAGCCACTCAACCTCCCACCTCGTCTGTTTATCACACTTTCTCCCACGGGCCAAATGGGACTTCTTTTTGCAGCCTCTACCGACACCGATTATATATTTATATATATATATATATATATATATATATATATATATATATATATATATATATATATATATATATATATATATATTAATTTGCGTTGAGAATAAGTTGGAAGCCGTGCCTGTAAATGAAGGATGTCTGTAGAGTGTCATTACCGGTGACCGCTACATTGAACTATCCAGGCCTTTATAGAAAGCTTAGACCGGCGTTAGTTTGTGGGTTATTATTATTATTATTATTATTATTATTATTATTATTATTTTAATTTTTCATTTTTATTTTCTGGGGGGCTGTGATTTTCTTGTGGTTGATTTACGAGGAGCGTATATCACTGACGAGTAGTTACAGTTGGGTGTTGTCCGACAAAGTTCAGCTTACATTTTCTGGCACATATTTCACATGGGCGGGATAACCACCGTTAGCAGTGGCCTTGTGATATATGTTGTGTGTGTGTGTGTGTGTGTGTGTGTGTGTGTGTGTGTGTGTGTGTGTGTGTGCATAACAATCTGCACCTCTTTATTGATTTACATGTAATACCTGACACACACCTTCACCTACATTCGCAAGCAGCCTCACCTACACTCGACACTTCCTCATTGATTTACCTTTGATACCTTACACATACCTATACCTGTATTTACTTGCCGTCTCACCTGAGCTTGGCATCTCCTTATTGATGTCACCTTTCCACACACACACACACACACACACACACACACACACACACACACACACACACAGACCACCAATAATATTTGTGTACCGAAGTATCTAACGAAACATTACTCATCTGTAGTCACTTATGAGTAAACAGGTATATAATATGTAAAACTTGGTATGAAATTTGCCCACACGTTCAGTAAAGGAGTCTTCCCGAAGCTAATTATAATCTATCGATAGTGAAAATATAATAATGAAAGCATCGCACTGAGGGGGTTAAGGCAGAATGCTTCAAAGCCCATTGGTACGTGTGTCCTCTTGTAAACTGAAAATAATGATTAAACTGTATCAGGAATGAAATTCGCACAACGTCGTCATACATTAATGATTAAGTATAATATTACTGCTATACGCCGGTGATTGCAGAGGATCCCACCCGAGGTCGAAGTAGTTCACACACACACACACACACACACACACACACACACACACACACACACACACACACACACACACACACACACACACACACACACACACGAGTATGAAGTAGCGTCCAGGACACATATCCGTATACACACCACCACAACCACTCTAGAGTTGTGCATGAGCGAGGTATATGAGGACGCTGCCGTTATCATCCATCTGTCTTTAATTCACAGTGTCATGAATAGCTGAGATGGAAGAATTACACCCATATACTGAAATTGTGTATATTGTGGAGATAACTAAAGAGGGTCTAAGTCGGGCCCAGGCTGTTGGATCTTCAAAATAAGCACAGTTCCAATATGCCGGTATAATTCTTCTTCTATAACCCCTCCCTCCCTGGCTGAATTATTCTCGCTGGCGACTTTTATATATATCTAAGGTTTATGTGATTTTATGAGCCAAATTTTACCACTTGGATTTCGTTGAGTTCTGCTTGAGTGTATGTATAGAATAGAAAGGCAGTCATTCTCGGATAAGACAACTCCATCAAAATCAGGATTGAAAACAGAGATCATGGAATATGTTTTACTTATATTCAGGCGAATGAAAAAAAAAAAAAAAGAAAGAAAAGAAAGGTAAAGGAGGAAAAGAAAGAAATGCTGTACACTCTTTTCTTGTAAACTGTGGGTAGAAATATTGAGGCTAATGTAACGTGTGTGTGTGTGTGTGTGTGTGTGTGTGTGTGAGGAGAGAGAGAGAGAGACAGAGAGAGAGAGACGAACGGACAGACGGATACGCGGACAGAGAGAGAGAGAGAGTGTTATAGTACATCATGAATTTCTTACGGTCACCATCACACATGGACCAACTCACACGCTTCCCACCATAAGAAACTTCCAACTTAACCACACTCACTGCCACCGCTACAACCACCATTACCACCACCACCACCACCACTACAACACACTTGCACACTCACGTACGCCTCACCAGCACACACTTCTTACACATTCACACCTGCCATCCCCTCGCTCCGACACACTCACACCACCACCACTTTCGCGCACTGCCACCGCCACGTTCCGACACACATTCCCAGGTTTTAGGCTCCTTTGTCCTGAAATGAGAGAAGCAAGAGTGCTGGAGGAAGGTATAGAACTATAGATAATAAAAATATGAAATTATAAAGGAATGACGATTGTTGGAGGTCTGACTTGCTATTTTTTTTTACTTTTTTTTTGTGAGTGTGTGTGTGTCAAACTCACCTCATCCTTCTGTAAACAATATTATTCATAGGCAAATGTTCATGGTTCATGGCATAGGAGGGAGATTGGCTTGTCCTTGATGCTAGTTATATTCATGACGTTACTGCTGTTAATTGCAGATATAATCGCTTGTATCTGTTATTATATTTATTCCACAGGTATAGATGAAACACACCAGTTAAATTTGAGTTATATCCAGTAGCTTGACTAAGGTTATCACTTAATAGAAGCATGCATTTGATTTTATGAAATTTGTTTCTTTTGCTATATATATATATATATATATATATATATATATATATATATATATATATATATATATATATATATATATATATAGATAGATAGATAGATAGATAGATAGATAGATAGATATAGATATAGATACAGATATTCACGTGTGTCCATGTACGTATGTTTAGTTTTATTTATCTTTATATTGTATTTATTTTCATTTTCTTCTTTATGAATGGTGAATGAGATTTAATAACAGGATATTTGATGTGGTAGCAGTGTTAACTGATGAACGCTGACGCGTATGTAATTGCGAGGGTGTGAATCATGGTATGATAATTTGCTTGGTGGGTGTATATGGTAGAATGGTTTGGTGTGTGATGTGTGGTGACGATGTTGATTAGATGGTGAGTTATGGTGAAAGTGTGATCAAGATTGTGTAGCTTGTGGTGATGTAAGTGAGAATGATGGCTTAGAAATGAATACAGAGTTATAAGAAGATGTGGAAGCCAATTTTGATTTCTGATTATCGTATGGAAATCAGCCTTGGTCATTGTCAAAATGAGAATAAAACTTGTGTAACATCAGTTATTCATTTGCTGGAGTCTTGAATTAGTAAACAGTGGATCAGGGTTTTCTTAGTCCAGTGTTTGAAGGGAGCAACAAAAACACAAGTGGTTATTGTTACCCTAATGCCCGCTTTGTTTATTATATTTTGGGATTTGTCTGGCGTAAAGTTTCGTCTACTTTTTTTTCTTTCACCCACGTATGTAATTATAGTTCACTTACCTTAATTTGGACCTCTTCATCTGATTTCATATAGACGAGTGGCGGAAACATTCAGTGCTACGGCACTACATCCTATGCACGGCACTTCTTCATGACTAGCATCTTATTCTACTGTTAGTCTGTCATAGCTCAGCATTCAAAATGGAGAGATGTAAAATATAGGTCAGGTGAGTGTAAAAAGGGTGTACTAGTCATTTTTTTTTTTTTTTTTTTTTTTTGAGAGTGTGCAGTTCCTCTGTGTTTCCTGTATAAGGCTAATGTCCGTCATAGGGGAACTTCACATATATTTATATACATTTTTGCACCTTTAGTATTTGTGTCGTAGGCTAATAATAATATGTATTGGTACTGAAGGGTACTCCCTAAATGAAAGAACAAGGGTTTTACTGAGACGAAGCTCTAGCATAGTCGGTAGGTCTTTAAAGAACTAAATCTCGTTCAGGGTCTGTTACCTTTTCTTGTTCTTTCATTAATGTAGGGCATAATCCATCGGTAATTTTTAATGTGTCCTAAGAATTATTCTTCTATCTTTTGCGCCACTTCATCGATTCATATCTGTTTTGTGCATAGCTGGTGGTATTATTTTAAATTTTTTGATACCGATTCTCATTTTCCATTTGTATTCGAGTACTGTATATTAATTCTCTTGATGTCAGTCGAGTTTTCCATTCGTCCTCGTAATTTCATGTGTGGCAATTCTTTCTACATGATCAGATATTTAAGTACGGTAGCTATCATTAATGGAATGAAATTTGCTTTGTAATTTATCGTTTGCGTGTGCAGTACTTGTTTTATTATAATAGTTAGGTCTGCAAGATTTCTTTTATCATCTATGTCCGCAAGATATTTTTTTTATTATTATTATTTGAGTCTGCAAGGCTGTTTTATAATTTATTTGGGTCTGCAGTATTTCTTTTTTTATATCTTATTTGGCCCGAAAGTTTTTATCATTATTTGGGCCTGCAAGATTATTTTTATTATTATTATTTGGGTGCAAAATTCTTTTTGTATCTTATAAATTGGGAGCAACACTTTTATTATATAAGTTTGCACGATTTGTTTCACACTGTAAAGTAACAGTGCGTGCCCACAAAAATTTGCGCGACTGACTAATAGCCTGTCCTTCACAGAATGTCTGCAAATACCATTATCTTTGTTTCCTTATCGTTATTGAGCCCACAGTGGCCAGTTCTGACCAGAAAGTCTAAAAAATGTGTTTTTTTTTTCTTCATATTTTCGCGTGTCGCAATATCTGACAATTTCGCTCCGTTGAGTCGCGTGGGATTGCCAAAAAAAATTTTTTTTGTATTATTCTGACACTCTCTGGACGTAGCCCGACCTAATGTAAAAAAAAAAAAAAAAGTAGGTCGACATATATATATATATATATATATATATATATATATATATATATATATATATATATATATTACCACCCTCGTACAAATGCACAAACACATAAAATACACAGCTTGGCTTTATTGTTTAGATTACTTGGATGTGCAAGATTTTTCTTATTATTATTTAGGCCTGCAGGCTTTTCTTTTATTATTTTGGTGTGCAAGTTTTGTTGTTTTTTTTTAGTCTTCAAGATTTATATATTATTATTTTGGGTCTTCAAGATTTTGTTGTATTTATCGAGCCTGCTAGATTGTTTGTATTATTTGGGATGCAAGATTTGTTTTATACTTCATTACATGAGTCTGCAAGATTTTATTTTATTTTATTTATTGAACCTACAAGATTTTTTTTAAATATTTGGGTCTACTTGTTTGTTTTATATTATTATTATTTGTGTCTGTAAGAGTTTTTAAATTGTTTATGTCACAGCATGCACGCTGTCACTTTATACATTCCCATCACCTCGGCCATTTTGCACTCACTCTCCGATAACGACCTTCCTACACACTCACTCAGGTCCGTATTCGCGTCGGTTAAGGAACCTCCCTAGCATCCTATCCTTAGCGACTTAATTCAAGATATGGATGGTTATTAATGGAGATTATGACAATGTTAGAGTGGCTTAGATAACAAAGAAGAGGATATTAAAGTGCAATAAGCAAAACAGTTACTTAGGAAGAGGTGTTAAGGAGTTATAACTGACCAGAGTACAAGCCTCCGACTCACACATCCCTCCCCCCCAAAAAAAAAAAAAAACTCCAGTTGCACCTCAGCACTTGTTTCCTTTCTCCTTAAAATATTACGCTCTCACTCAGAATACACGATTACACTCATTCATTTCCTGCCTTAACTCCACCCACTTTCTTGTGTCCAAGCTCTGACATCCTGTTGCAGCTTCATTTTCACAAACTCCCCTATACCTTACCTCCAACCCCAGCTCCCTCCCTCTCACACACATGACTGTGAAAATGAGGAGACAAAAAACCTGGAGTGACCGAAGTTGTATCTCTGTCCCAGGATGACCCCTTTTGTTGACACCGTGGCTCTGGGGCGTTGTGGGGTCATTTAATCAACGCTGGATCGTGTCTGTGTCCCACTAGGTTGGGAGGAGGGGGGTAGATGGAGGAAGGGGGAGAAATTTAGGGCTAAGGAGAGAAGTATTTTTGTCGCGGTGCTGTGCGGTTTGGAAAAGGAAATAGGGGCCTTCTTGGTTGGAATTGATGAGTAATTCTGTTCGTCTGGGTTCGGTTCCACGTTTCTTTCCATTCGAGGATTGAGTGTCAGGAGGTGAAGTGAATGAAGGGGATATATGATTTGGAATTTTTGTCTCTACATTAGATATGTGCACGTGCAGAGTTTGTGTGTGTGTGTGTGTGTGTGTGTGTGTGTGTGTGTGTGTGTGTGTGTGAATTTCCTTTGGTATTCTTTGCTCTCAAAAGAATCCTGTCACAATGTATGCGTTTTATGTGTATATCTGTGGTGGTAGGCACTGAGAAAAGCCAACGTACATGAATGAAATTGCTAATACTTTTTACGGCATTAAAAAAAAAAAAAAAAAAAAATCCTGTCACTGGATACGTTCGTTAAAATCGCTGCCAACACGGTGACATTTACGCCCTTCTCCTTAATCCTTCAGTCGCAACGGGGAGTGCATATTTATAATATTTGATCGTCATTTATGGAACGCCTGTGGCTATTAGGTATGGTCAGCCTGCATCCCATACTACAGAATATAGTCAGCAACCACGTAAAAACGCTAGGTATGTTCCATCACTGTCAAGTACTTCAAAAATTATCAAAATTTTGGAGTCTGCATTCCAGTTCCCGATTTCAGGTTTAAGCATTCGACCATTAGCCTTGTGTCTATGTGCCTGTAGGTCGAAAAGCACTCGGTGAAGTAATGTTATTCAGCAAGTTCCCAGAGTTTCCTGGTTAACGATGCAGTAAAAAGGTACCTTTTTTATTTATTTTTATTTTTTTTGTGTCCGACTCTGGGCATAGGCTTAACAGCCTGCTATCAAGGCCCAGCAGTCCTCCTACATTCCATACACCTCTACACCTGGTGAAGTGTGCATATTATTTTACGTTTTTATTGACTCTGACATTCATATGTAAATTTATGGCTTCAAAACAACACTAAGACATGTTTATCAGTGTTTTATATAAAGTATTATTAGGATTCCACACATTATGAAGATTTTTTATTTGACTCTCTCTCTCTCTCTCTCTCTCTCTCTCTCTCTCTCTCACACACACACACACACACACACACACACACACACACACACACACACACACCATAGGCATAAGTCCAGCGTCAGTGTATTTCCCAGATAACTTCCTTAAGTGCTATCACTATAGATGGGTACAGTAGAAAGATAAAGATAGTGAGATAGGAGGTGTAGTCATAAGTGTAAAGACAAATTAGACTGATTGATATAGATAGAGATAAATAGATAACAGGTAGATAAATAGACAAATAGACAGTAGATAGACAGATAGATAGAAAAAGATAGAGTGGTAAGGGCGACAATCTTAAACCTAAGAACAAATATTGACTTCCGACCAGCTTATCAGGTACTAACTTCCTACGTGACAGAGATTCAGGGAGTTATAGATAAGTACATAGAGAGAGAGAGAGAGAGAGAGAGAGAGAGAGAGAGAGAGAGAGAGAGAGAGAGAGAGAGAGAGAGAACAATTCCAGAGCGATTTATAGTAATGTACAAACTAAGGTAATCAGTAACAAAAGTTAATTTCTTAGGGAAAAAGATGTGTGTGTGTGTGTGTGTGTGTGTGTGTGTTGTCTTTCGTGCCTCATGCGATGCGATGCGATGCGATGAAGGTCGAGGGCTAACCTTTTCAACGGCCCCTCTTTTCTTAATTTTCCTTTTGGGTGGTGAGCTCCTTTATTTTCTTTAGCCTTTTTATCCAACATGTGTGTAGATATTTCCTTATTGTCTCCAATTTGTTTTCTTGAAACAGAATCCATCCAGTAATATCTTCTTTATTTTCCATATATGGTTGTTGTAATTCGTGTATATTACTCCTTTGTTCAGTACAGTCCACGCAGTCCAGTATAAAATGTTCTAGGTCTTCTCTATCTTTTCCGCACATCACGCACTTTGACTCGTTATCATCACTCTTGAATCTTTTTTCTTTCTCCCAAATATAATGTGTGTTCTGCATTTAAATAGTGATACAGAAGCTGGTGTGTTATCATATATTTCTTCATTTCCTCCCATCTCCCTTTTCCATTTCTTATAAATTCTCATTGTGTTCTTATTTTCCATTTCACTTCTCCACTTCTTTGTATCCAATTCGTATATCTTATCTATTAACTCCTCCTTTGAAATCATCTTCTGCCTTTCCATACTAACATATAATTATTTTAGGCTGCTAGTGCATTCTTTCATCCACTTACTGTTTTCATTTCCTTTAACTCTTCAACTATTTCATAAAATAATCTGTTATTTTCCTCCTTTATGATATTTTACAAATACAGTAGTTTAGATCTCTTTACTTTTGTCTCCATTAAAGAGGCCCCAACTTCTCCTCTAAGTCCACTAATTGGAGTATATTTTGCTGCACCAAGTATTACCCGATATACTGAATTTTCTGTAACTTGAAGCTTTTCTGTATCTTTCTTTTTATAATCTACAACACTTGCTCCATACATTATAGATGGTAATGCTACACTTTTCCAGTAAACTTTTCCAATCAGGAGCTTATTGCAACTTCTTGATATTACTGAATATGTTATATTTGCTAATTTTGATGCCTTCTTAAACATGTTTTCTTTATGCTTTTCAAAACAATTTTCCTTATTTATTTCAATGTCCAAATACTTTAATGATTCTGCTACCTCTATTCCTTCAATTTCCGTCGGCTGACCTTTCATATTGAAGATAATAAATTTGCTTTTTCTGTTTGTTTATTTCCAATCCACTGCTTTTACTAACATTCATTAACCTCCTAATATTTGCCTTTGCTTCTGTCACTGATTGTGAAAACTGTAAACTGTCATCTGCAAAGAACATGGTGTTTATATCAAATTCTTCGTCTCCACAGTATATCCCAACCCCATTTATTCCATTTCGTGGATTATCTTGTAGGTCAATAATTTGAAATGAGTTGTTGATCCTGTACGGCTTTGCCGGATACCGCTAGTTATTTCTATGTCTTTTTCCGCCTCTGAGACTAAACATAGTTTTGTTTTGTCATCCTTATAAATTTCAGCTATAACATCTACCATCTTTTTGTGGCTTTTTATTTCTTTCAGCATGTTTATAATTTCTCCTCTTTTTACAGAGTCATATGCATTGCTAAAATCAATTGCAGCAACAAACAGCTGAATCTTTTTCTTATAATTCATCTCTATACAGTATTTTAAAGTCAGAATATTATCCTCTATTCTTCTTCCTTCCGTAAACCCGGCAAGCATTTGATTATCTGTCTTGTTTATTTTTATGTGCTGTTCTGTTTTTCTTTTCAATACAAACATAAATATTTTATAAGCTATATTTGTTAAAGCTATTGGTCTTAAGTCTTTTACAGGTGGAATTTTCTTCTAAGGTATCATTTTTGTCTGAGATTTTTCAACTATTTAGTACCGTCATCTCTTCTATTATTTTGTTAAAGAGATTTGTCAGCATTTCTATACATATATCACTTTTTATTAGACATTTGTATAATTCAGGTTTTGACCCATCCAGCCCGGCAGCTTTACTATTTTTTAGCGTTTTACTACTTTTTTTACTTCCTCTCTGCTAATTTCCAAAGTATCCATTGGTTGTATTACTTTCATTACTTTTAATCCTCATCCAAATGCTCCCTTATTATGCCTGCTATTTCACAACTAGTTCCTTGTCGTAACTTGGATTTGCTTTTACAGGAATAATGAGATATGTGGAAAAAATAATCATGCCATTTCCTTCCTGCAAAACACCACTTCAGATGATTATGTTTCTCTCGTTACTAGTATTTGTAGGAAGAACAAGAAGTATGGCTAAACTCGGCATTATCGTTTCCTTGTCCTTCCTGTCAAACAGATCAAGGTTACGAATGAGAATCGATCGTAAATAAGCTCCAGAATCCCACCTTAAGTCTGATTGATAAGTGAGTGGTGCTTTGGTAGTGTGGACAAACCTCGGAGAAATACAGGGATAGGTTGCTGGTGTAAGTTTAGCACTGTCAAGGTTCAGAGGAAGCTGTATCAACATTTACTTTACTGATAGTGTGAACGAACCTTGGAAAGCACAGGGATGGGTAAGTGTTCCAGCATTGTTATTGAGAGAATTATATAGCTTCCCTTGGACCTAAGCAGCGTTAAATTTGCACCATTTACCCATTTTGCATCAAGTGAACTAACCAAGAAAAACAGTTAATTTCTTTACAGCCTACTAAGTACGGAGTTTGCCAGCAACCCTTCAGGGAATCGAATCTGGCCGTGGTACATGACTGGCATCCCGTATGCCTGTTATAACAGCCTTTGAGAAAGCCAGGTATCTGTAATTAAGAATTTGTATTAAAAAATGTATTCCAGATAATACTGAGAATGTACCCGCAGATAATGAAGATCTTTTCTTTTTCTTTTAATCGCAGTCAAGCTTGTAGTGGACTCAGATTATGCCTGTAAGAACGCCAACACGTTTTAGCGTGGCTCAGCACTTAACTACCCGCGATATTATCACATGATGGTGGTGTGGATGCAGGGTTATAGCGCCTTAACATGGGGTGAAGGTGGTGGAGAGGTAATGGGTTGTAGCAAGCACATGGTATACACACAGTGTCCGAAAACTGTTTCTCACACTTTATCGTGTTAAGAAAATATATATATATATATATATATATATATATATATATATATATATATATATATATATATATATATATATATATATATATATATATATATATTATATTAGTGAAGATATAGGCTAGCAAGAAATTAGGCAGCAACATGTAAAACAACTTAAATTCTCTAGACATCCTGGTGAAGAGGTGATGGGTTTTAGCAATTACTTCATATACATAAGGTGCCCGAAAGCTCCTTATCACAGTTTTGTGGTGTAAAAAAGTGACAAATATACTGTATAATGAGAGAATTTAGGCAGCAAGTAGTAGAACAACTTAAGTTTTTGTAGGCATCTGAGTTACTTGGCACACGCTTATGCAAAAAATTGCATAGAACGGCGTTGTTCCGGGCTAACAAGGGCGTACGCAGTGAATAATCAGCATTTCAGGAGACTATCGTATCAGATCTTCTCATATCGGTACAAGAATGAATAAAACTTCATAGTAAATATTATTATTTTTTTTTTTTTTTAAATAACAGAACGGAGGAAGGAAAAACAAATGGAGAAAAAAAATAATCCATACACCAGATTACTGGTGTCCTCTGTTCATAAAATGTCTGTAACAGTTAGACTTGAACAGTTGTAGGTTGAAATTTGGAGGAAAACAACTCTGGGGAAGCGAGTTCCAGAGAGATGCAGTTCGGGGAATGAAAGAATTCTGATAGGCAGAAGTTCTGCAATATGGTTGAGTGACATCCCAGTCATGAGCGCTACCAGATGCCCGTGTAGCACGAGGGAAGGCATGGAGAGGGGGCACCATGGACGCAACTTCATCTGAGCATTTGCCAAAAAAATATCTGTAAAATAATGCAAGGGAGGCAACATTCCTTCTTACTTGCAGTGGAGGTAGTTTATATGTAATGGCAGGGTTGTTAATGATTCTAACAGCTTTATTCTGAATTTTGTCTAGTTGTCTTAATGCAACCTCTCCACAACCATTCCACAAGGGTGAGCAATATTCAAGCTGAGAGCGCACATGACTCTTATAAATTATAGCTAACTGCTCATCGGCGAAGAAGTTACGGACTCTGTACAATAATCCAAGTTTCTTTGAGGCGGTTTTAGCAAGTGATCTGACATGAGAGGTCCAGCTGAGGGCACTGTTAAGTGAGACACCAAGAATTTCAATACTTTTGGAGATGGGAACATTAGTAGCACTGAAGGTAATGTACGAATCTGGCAATATCTGTCTATTAGTAAACTGTATATATTCAGTTTTACTAGCATTAAAAGAGACAAGGTTGTTTTGTCCCCATTCACTGATTGTAGATAGATCTTGATTTATGGAGATGGCTGTATTGAGCTGAGAGGTAGAGATATTAGACTTTGTAAATGGATGTCTGAGTGTGAATGAACTATGTAGTGTTGAGTCATCTGCATATGAGTGAATGGGATTGTGAGTGACAGATAAGAGATCATTAATATGAACCAGAAATAGGGTTGGCGCCAGAACTGATCCCTGCGGCACGCCGGCGTTAATTGAGTGGAAATTCGAATATACATCATCTACTTTTACTCTTATTTTCCTGTCACTAAGATAAGAAGAAATCAAAGGAACAAAAGACGTTAGTCCATAGCAAGGGAGTTTGGACAGCAGGGAACGGTGCCATACTCTGTCGAAAGCTTTAGAGATATCAAGAGCTACTGCATGAGTTTCTCCAAAAAGATCAATTGATTGATGGATGGTATGAGTTAAGAGATTGAGTATGTCAATGGTGGATCTTTCGTGGCGAAAACCGTATTGTCTATCATTAATTAAGTTGTTGGATTCAAGATGTTTAACAATATGCTTATTAATTAAAGTTTCAAATACCTTACCAAGAGAAGATGTGATAGCTATTGGTCTGTAATTGGAGGGGTCAGACGAACTTCCTTTCTTCGGAACTGGGTGGATATTGGCTTCTTTCCATGAATTTGGGAATAAAGAAGTATGTATGCATAGTCTGAATAATTTAGCTAGGACAGAGGCAAGTTCAGGGGAACACTTTTTCAAAACAATTGGCGGAATTCCATCTGGACCTGGAGCTTTGTTGGTTGGTAAATTGTCTAGGATGGATTTTACAAATCTTGTCTGTATTTTAAGTGGGGCAATTTCGGGAGAATCAAGTTCCAGTACTGAGACATTCTGGCTGGTATCATCTATTGTAGAGTTTCTTGCGAAGGTACTAGCAAAGATGTCTGCTTTCCCACGTGGGTCATTTGTAATATTGCCATCTGAAGATTTTAGTGGGGGAATGGAAGATGACTTGTTAAAGTTATTATTGAAAGAATTAAGAGTTGACCAGAATAATCTATTGTCATTAGGGTTGTTAAGTAGTTTTGATGCTTGCTTTTGAAGAAAGTTTGATTTAGATAGATTTAATACAGCTTTTGCATGATTTCTAGCAATTTTAAATTTACTTTATTATGCACTTACTATAATATTTTGGCAGTTCCATTTAATCTTTGGCAGACATTCTGTCATTTTCACTGTAAACGGCTCAGTATCTGTGTATCTTCTTGTTGTTGTTGTTGTTGTTCTTCTTCTTATTATTATTATTATTATTCTCACAGGCAGTTATTCGTTGTTTTAAGTATTTTATCCATATACCTGCTATATTTGCAAGTTATCTCTACTCTTTACCACTGTTCATTTTAGTATAGGTAAACTGTGTGGCTTTGTTGCGATAGCCTTCTTTGATATCGATTGCTGATTGTGCACATTACCTTTGAGAGAGAGAGAGAGACACTATTATCGTTTTAAATTTAGGCTTATGAGAATGAGCATAAACACATCATAGATACCTATATAAACTTAATCCTTTCTCTGTGGTGAGTTTCTCCAAGCTAAAAACATTGTCCGTCATCAGCTTGAATTAAAGTAAAAAAAAAAAAAAAAAAAAAAAGACACCTCTTCCAAAACGCAAATCTTCAAAGCTAAGTACTAATACCAAGCCGTTTCACTTTCCGTCAGTGCGCAGGGAGGCGTGGCTTGTGTGACGTCAGCTGGTTTAAGTAACAGAAAATGTATAAAAGGGCAGACTCAAATTTAACATTTATGATAAGGGAAAATGAAGAAGGGGAAGAAGTGCAGACTTGTTTAACCGTATAATATAGCAGTAGGTTCCCTCACACCCCTACACCTTCCCTCACACATTTCAGTCCCTTCCCTCACTTCTCCGGACTGAAAATGTGTCATGTTCTGATAAGTGGAGCAAGCATACACTCACCGCCATTGTCAGGAGTCAACTGAACACTGGGGTTTCATCATTTCATGCCAGAGCCAGTCGACGTCACTCCAATGCTCCGCCTCCTGCGCAAGCTTGGAGCTGTTTAAGAAGGAAGTGATCCGACTTGGTATTAGTAGACTTAGCTTCAAAGTTTAACAATTCTGGTGCCAAAAGTTTCTCGAGTATAACAGAATTGTCTGACGTGTGCCGAAATAAAGTACAAAGTAGGAAATTCGTAGCTAGAGGGTTAAGGAGGTGGTCTAGATGATAATTCATACTTTCTAGAACTTCGTTTTTTTTTTTTTTTTTTTTTTTAATCCCGTTAAATGTGGTCTTTCATTTTAAGATACCCTTCCCCCATCCATCTCTCTACCCAGTCGTGTCACATCCTTCCCGGTAGAAATAAGAAGGCAGTGTCCAGCTGAATCAGGAAGAGGGGTGTTGATGTGAAAATGTTGAGTTCCGGTGCGCCAATAACAGAGTGAAGTAACCACAAACTGACTTTCCTTCTGCCAGCCTTCATCATATCCTCTTCCCTTCCCCCTCCCAGCCCCACATTTTGCCCAGTTGTAACTGCCACTGCTCTCTGTCCCATTCTTCCTTCTCTCCTTCATTAGCGCCTTACCTTTAGCCTATGTATACTCTTCTGTAACTTTCATTCTTTGCATTTTTTTTGTCATTCTCTCCACCTCACACACACACACACACACACACACACACACACACACACTCTCTCTCTCTCTCTCTCTCTCTCTCTCTCTCTCTCTCTCTCTCTCTGCCCGTGAAAGGAGAGGAAGAGAAAGGAATAGAGTAAACGAGTGGCAGATATAAGAGAAAACAAGCATAAAAGTATTATACAGATGTAGCTTCAGGACCCCTTGGTTTGAAATTGTCCTTGTAGTGTGATTTGGTGTGGTATGGTATGGAGTGGTTGTGTGGAGTGTGGTGTGGTGTGGTATGGTATGGAGTGGTTGTGTGGAGTGTGGTGTGGTGTGGTATGGTATGGAGTGGTGGTGTGGAGTGTGGTGTGGTGTGGTATGGTATGGAGTGGTGGTGCGGCGTGTGGTGTGGTGTGGTATGGTATGGAGTGGTGGTGTGGAGTGTGGTGTGGTGTGGTATGGTATGGAGTGGTTGTGTGGAGTGTGGTGTGGTGTGGTATGGTATGGAGTGGTGGTGTGGAGTGTGGTGTGGTGTAGTATGGTATGGAGTGGTGGTGTGGAGTGTGGTGTGGTGTAGTATGGTATGGAGTGGTGGTGTGGAGTGTGGTGTGGTGTTGTGGAGTGTAGTGTGGTGTGGTGTGGTATGGTATGGAGTGGTGTTGTGGAGTGTGGTGTGGTGTGGTATGGTATGGAGTGGTATGGTATGGAGTGGTGTTGTGGAGTGTGGTGTGGTGTGGTACGGTATGGAATGGTGTTGTGGACTGTAGTGTGGAGTGGTATGGTATGAATGGTGTTGTGGAGTGTGGTGTGGTGTGGTGTGGTATGGTATGGAGTGGTGTTATGGATCATGGTGTGGTGTGGTATGATATGGAGTGGTGTTCTGGAGTGTGGTGTGGTGTGGTGTGGTATGGTATTGAGTGGTGTTGTGGTGTGTGGAGTGGTGTTGTATGGAGTGGTGTTGTGGACTGTAGTGTGGTGTGGAGTGGTATGGAGTGGTGTTGTGTAGTGTGGTGTGTTGTGGTATGGTATGGAGTAGTGTTGTGGAGTGTGGTGTGGTATGGTATAGAGTGGTGTTGTGGAGTGTGGTGTGGTGTGGAATGGTATGGAGTGGTGTTGTGGAGTGTGGTGTGGTGTGGTATGGTATGGGGTGGTGTTGTTGAGTGTGATGTGGTGTGGTATTGTATGGAGTGGTGTTGTGGAGTGTAGTGTGGTGTGGTGTGGTATGGAGTGGTGTTATGGAGTGTGGTGTGTGTGGTCCGGAGTAGTGTTGTGGAGTGTGGTGTGGTATGGTATGGAGTGGTGTTGTTGTGTGGTGTGGTATGGCGTGGAGTGGTGTTGTAGAGGTTGGTGTGGTGTGGTGTATGGCTTCACAAAAGTTAATACAGTCCACGGAAGGGAAGCACATCGCGTCCGAAAACTGTTGGTGAAATACTGACGGACAGAGCCACTCCTGGAAATTCTCTAGCATCGAGAGAGAGAGAGAGAGAGAGAGAGAAGGAAAAAGATTAATCAAGAAAAGATGTGTGGCAGTAAGTGTGGAAACCTCACAGGTAAACATTTAAACTTTGTAGATTCTGGTGTTTTATCCTGGCTTTGTCAGGCATATCACACGCTCACAGGCATTATCTCTTGACGAATGCTTAGGATACTCAGATATAAGTAGTATGATAATTCTGGCACGGATGTCAAATTTAATATCTTATTTTAAAGCCAGAAGCAAAGCAATAGCTAAGCTTTGTTTAGGGTGGAGTGTGGTCGGTCTGGCTGCACCTCACCCACGCTGGGGTCACCAGTGTCTCGCCCCACCTCACCACTAAATTTTGTAGATATAAAGCCAGGTGTGAGGCATGCAGAGTAAGAGAAGTAATCTTTGATTGTGGTTGCTTTGTCTCTCTGTATCAGAATCTCCCTCTCTCTTTCTCTACCTTCTGTGTTATGTATCTACTTCCTTTAAACTTTCTTCCTTCCTGTCTTTCTTGATTTCCATCTTGCTTGCTTATCATTAATTACTTTATATCTTTGCTTCTCATTCTCCACAACTCCTTCTCATTCTTGCATATTTTTAACCTCTTTCTCTGTCTCTCTTCTCGACCTCCTTTTAACCCACTTTTCTCTGCCTCTTCTTTTCTCTGCCTTATTTTTAACCTTTTTCTCATACTACTCCTTCCCTCTACCTCCTCTTTAACCTTTTTCCTCCCAGCCTTTCTTTGTCTCCCTCTCGTTTTCTTTTCCTTATATGTAACCTCCCTTTTTATCTGCCTCTCTATTTTTTTTTTCTCGATATTCAGATATCTTGATCCTCATTTATGAAAATAGCATCACCAAATCTCAGTGGCTGGTTGTGGAGGAAAATAACTAACACTGCTCCACCATGCAGTATAATCACCTCCTGTTCTCAGTAATTCATTTTATCACTCCTTTGCAGCACACACACACACACACACACACACACACACACACACACAGGCCACGGATATCTGAACCTACGAACTGGAGGTGAAATCGAAAATGTACGCAAAAAAATATTCGCACCACAATTTATCCAGGCAATCAGAACCATATAGTAAAAAGCCCCGACTATTGAAGGATGAGGGCGAATGACCAATACAGAGGGAAAATATCAACATGGTCATCAGAAAGTACGTGCTTAGAAAAACAGCATGAGGGCAGCTATGGTGTCGGTTTCAGTCTTGAGAGCCTGTAAACAACACTCCAGGCGTAGTCATTGGCCGTCACAACATCACACCTTACTATGGAATCATTAGAGGGGCAAGAAAAGCACTGGGGTGAAGTGTGAGGGATGAAGCACTAATGTGTAATTCAACAGCTTCTTCAGTCCCATATGCTGTGGAACATAAACCGTGGTCTAATACATACACTTTGGTCCGGCTACTTATTGTGAGCATAAATAGGCGTTGGAGCTGGAGTTGTTGCGGCCACCCTTCCACTCCCTCACCTCGCCATTCCTTCCAGCCAGGGAGTCAGGAAAGTGTGAAGGACTACAATGCACTATAAGAAAAATTACGTGAAAACATTTGAGGACAAGATACTTTTAAATGAATGTTCTTGTCGCACTCTCGATCGGCATGGCGCCAGAAAACAGAGCACATGTAATCTAGTCACATTCAGTCTCTCAGCAGTCGTATAAAGTGATCTATAGGCTCTCCATCTTAGCAGTTTTAAGCCACGCACAACAGGTCCTGCTGCATCACAATTTACTGCAATGTCTCCACTTCTTTCCCGTTACAGATCATTGACAACTGTTCATACCGGTACCCACATAAACCATTTCATTCCAGCCCGATCTGGTCCATACACGGCTTTCACGCTCCTTGATGCCCAGACTTCTGTGAATCAAAATATCTTCCACACCATCCCTCCATCTCCATCTTCACCTTTCCTCGATAAAGGATTTAGGAGAAGCTGGACGGATAAATGTGTGTTTGATTGCCATAAACCACTAATCACCAAGTGAGGGTATGACAGTGCCATGTGGTTCCCTTGTAAAGGGTTGCAACCGAGGTTGGATGGATACTGTGTGTGTCAACAGTGTCTTAACCCGTTGCCTGCAGTGGATTCTCTTTAAGTGCAATAAGTCTGTGGCGCTAAGTGTGATAAAGCATAAAGTTTTTCGGCCACAACGATAATTGAAATAACTTTTAATCTTCTTGCCCCAGCGAGTTTCCTTAAGCGAAATATAAACGTCTGACGATAGCTAAAGCAAAATAGAAACTCTGTATGTGGTGTCCAAAAGATGAAATTTGAGTAGGGTGACTGAGAGCACTGCAGCCATGACTCTGTTGACTGTATCAATATTGAGGCCTGACCTTAATTCATCTCATCTTACCGTTTCCTCCCCCTTCCTTCTGTATTTCCATATCCTTTCTCGCCGTGGCAGTCGTATCTTCTCTCCCCCCCCCCCTCCCATTCACTTGATTATTTTATTCAACTTAGGCAGTCTAATATATTGATTAGGTCAAGAACAGTATCCATTAACCAGTATAAGGCATTTGTTATTAGATGAATTAATTCTGCTGCCAGATAATGTTAGTAAAGGAGTGAACAAGGAGACGACGAAGAGACTAACCAAAAGTTGAATATAATCGTTTACGGTAGCATGAATAAATGTTAGTCCTTTGACGCTAACTTGGCCCAGATTTGTCCTTTTAGAGCTTATTTCATGTAGCTCAGTGGCAGAAAAATATGACAGAATAGCTCAACATCCTTTTTATAGTACTGCTCTGTGACTAGCACCATATTCTGGTTTCAGTCCATTGCTACAATTCAGCATTCAAGATGGAGAGATGGCAGTTTTATGTCAGGATAAAGTAAATAGAGTTTGGTTAAGATTTCTCTCGTGGTCAGAGAATATGGACCTTGAGTGACTCCTTAGCCTTTAGACGACGAGAAGCCAGTCCTAAGGGCCGTGCTATAAAAAGTTAACGCCAGTATTGCCGAACGCGTGCTATAAAAAGTAAACGCCAGTGTTGCCGAACGTGAGCATCTGACGTACCATAAATATTTGCAGCTCCCGCAAGGCGTTCGTCACCTGGTTATGGCGTAAAATAGTATTGGAATGTGACAGGAGGATCAGGATAATCGCCACGAGAGACCACCCTTTCGTGTAACAAACATAGATATTATTATTTATGATAGCCGTTTCTTCCATTTATGAACACTGAGTAATTCAGGGAAAAAAGTTCTTGGCAGGCTAAAATATATGAGAAATACAGGGCTATTCAGAATATTTATAAGACTAAACGTTTCTGTAACGAGTACAGGTAAACAAAACATCGATGGTGGTTCGTTGGCGACGTGGCGCATAATATTTGGAGTTATGATAATAAATTGAGTTCCAGAGTTAATTCCAGACTACCTGTGTAATTTCTCAATAGTTTTTGAAGCGGCAGCAATATCAAAGTTTGTGTGTTAGCCAGGTCAGTGCTGTAGTTACCACGTTTGAGGGCAAACCTATAAGCTTCTGCCTCTAGTCTAGTCGAATAATAGTCGTTTGTGATAATCTTGGCTTTGGAAAATCATGGAATAAATGACTTTTTTTTTTTTTTTTGTTAATGGGTTGCTTCTTGAAGTATATCACATGCAGTTCAAGTGAATAGCTGATTCATGCAGCAGCTGCGGTGGTTGCCAGCATAATGAAAGTCACAGTACTTTGCTGGGCACAGTACAACACTCCCCCATATTTGAGGCTAAATAGGATATACAGATTAAGAAAGAGTATAAGTATGATATCTGCTGGGTTGTTGATTCTACCTCCAGTCTCTTAATTGCTAACAACCCATCCGGCAATACTGACTTTGGTGGGGACAGACTGTCATTACTTAAATATATCCAACTTCGTTAGCAGAAATAAACACACATGGTATGTACTCAAGTCTGATTATAAAACATGAGCTTAAAACTCTGTCGATACTTGCTGGGAGCCTAGTTCTTGCATTCAGATTCTCATTTGCCTGAAACTGAAACCCATTTAGTAATTAAACTTGATATGGACAGATAAATATTGCTTAAAATGAAAAACTACAATTTATTTAACATTGAAAATATATGCGGGATTTACTCCTAGGTTTTGGGATGGGATTAACTGGCTGGATAAGAGGTAGTAGAATGATGAATGACTGGACATTGTGGTAGTAGTGGCGTATTTGTGAAACTGGCAAAAGCATGCAGGGAAAGGAAATAAGGTTTGCTGAGAGAGAGAGAGAGAGAGAGAGAGAGAGAGAGCAGAACACACACACACACACACACACACACACACACACACACACACACACACACACACACACACACACACACACACACACACACACACACACACACACACACAAAGAGTGAGAGAGAGAGAAAAAAAACACACACATCCACTTTTTTTCACACTGTCACTCCACAGGATTGCAGGCCATACCCACCTGACTTTCCTACCGTACTAGTTTCTCTACTTCTGGTTTTGAATAGTTCCTCTCTCTCTCTCTCTCTCTCTCTCTCTCTCTCTCTCTCTCTCTCTCTCTCTCTCCGTTTTCCACTCTTCTTCTCCCATACTTTCTATTCGCTTTTCCTTTGTAGTTGCCTTTTTTCTTCTGTCCTCTCTTTCCGTAACAGTTCTTTTATCCTTTCATTTTTCTTCCATTTCCATCTCCTTTCTTGTTTCCTTTTTCATTTCTTTTCTCCTTTGCCTCTGCAGCTTCTCTTCTCTTTCTCTTTGCTCTCATTTCTGTCACGCCGTCCTCTCCTTCCCTCTTCTTCCTGGGCCTTTCTTTGCCTCTTTCATTTCCTTCTGTCTTTCTTTTCTGTCCCTCTCCTTCTGTCCGCCGTGTGTCCCCTTTCCTCCCTCTTCCTCTTCTCTCACTGCAGGCTACGTCACCCTCTCCCCCCTCCCCATCCCTCCTGTCTTTCTTGTACAAGTTTCTCTGGATCGTCTGGTAATTTAATTGATTCATCGCTCTAATTTCACTTGTCGCCTGTGATCAGCTCCCGGTATATCCCAGTCATTCATTGTGTGTGTGTGTGTGTGTGTGTGTGTGTGTGTGTGGTCTCAGTAATTCCCTGATACCCCGACCTGATTGCATCGCTTGAGCGAAACAGAAACATTTTCCCTGGTTTGTGTTTCTGCCTGTCATTTTTTTTAATTATTTTATCTGGAGTCTTTTATGGGTTTTGAGACGGTGGTTGAAGGCTGCAGGCGTGGCTCAACCTAACCTCATTCTGGAGCTGTGTTGTTTGTGCCGATCCGGGGCGCAGTGGTAATTATTAGTTATATGTTCCACCAGGTTTTCTACACCACGTATTGCACACTGCATCATTATCATCATCATCTGTTGTAGCAGGCTTTTCCACACCACCTATTGGCATGCACACTTTTCCTACCTCCTCTTCCTCCTCCCCATCATCGTCGTCGTCGTCGTCGTCGTCGTCTGTTACACCAAGCCTCATCACACCATATACTGCACACTTTTCCTGCATCATCATCATCATCATCATCATCATCATCATTATCATCAGTCGTTTGTTGCACTAGACTTTACCTTAGGACGTACTGCGCTCTGTTGTCCTGCCTTACCAGTGCAACATCATCATCATGATCGTCATCATTTTTATATCCGTCATCATTGTCTGTATTTTTAACAATACAGAGATCGAGTCTTTTACAGGTGGGTCTCGCTCCGTTTGCTCTTAATTTGCACTTTATCTGTTACATAATTTGTGACCTGTAGTTACTTACGTCTGATGAGAAAAATGGTATCCCAGTCTGTTCTCCTCTCTCTCTCTCTCTCTCTCTCTCTCTCTCACCTTTCCGCTTACTTTTGTACTTATCCATTTCTCTTGCTGCACTTTTTTTGTTCCTTTCATCCTATTAGCTTGTTATTTCTTTGTTTGCTTTTGCTTATTATCTTGTACCTTTGTAGTCTTCTCCACTCATCACCTTCGTTGCTTTTTCTCCCCTTCTTCCTTCTGTCTTTCCTTTCCGCCTCTTGTCTCTTTTTATCTTCTCGTTATCCTGTTTCTTCGTTTTCGTCTTTCTTATTCATCTGAGCTGCTTCCCCCTCCCATTTTCCATATCTTAGCGCCTTCTCTTTCCCTGTCTTTCTTTAATAATGAAAAGTATGAATAACAACTGAGAATGTGTTGAGCTTGAGAAACGGGAGTGAATTGTAAAAGTGACTGGAGAGAGAGAGAGAGAGAGAGAGAGAGAGAGAGAGAGAGAGAGAGAGAGAGAGAGAGAGAGAGAGAGAGAGGAATTGAAGGTGGGAGGTAAAAATGAGTGATGTAGCTAAGTCGGAGGTGTGGATCAAACCTGAGAATGGAGGTGAGGTAAGGTTATTGTGAAAAATGAAGAATAAAAATACGATTGAGTAAAAAAATATGAAGAAGCAAGTATATGAGGGGAAAGGGAGAGGTGAGACTACATACAGAGGCGGAGGGCGGAGTAGGAGGAGGTGGAGTGTGAATGGGTGACATGGTGAGAGTGGAAGGGGAAGGAGTGCCTTGCCTTTCTTATGGTCGTGGTAATGGTGGTGGTGAGTGGAGTGGTCAAGGTCGAAAAGGAAGATGTGTCTGTTCTTCCTGATGGTGATGGTGGTGGTAGAGAGGGAGGAAGTGGAGTATGACTAGGTCGAGTGGCCAGCGTGTGTAGGTGGAAGGAGTTTTAGGGGTGGAGTATGATTGGGTGGAGTGACAAGGAGCGTCTATTCGCCTGATAGTCATGGTGGTGGGTGGAGTGCAACTAGGTCCGGTGGCGAGGGTGGGGTTGGAGGGAGTGTCTATTCTGCCTAATGGTGATTGTGGGTGGGGGTCATGAACTGATCTGACACTAAAAGAAATTTATGCCGAGGTGTTGTGCTGTAGGAGATCTTGAAAATCTTGATTTCACAGAATGCAGATTACTTTTTTATGCAAAGAAGTAGCAATCTGAGATTAGAAACTGGAAGGATAACTTTTTTTATGCAAAAGTAGGAAGAACCTAAAACTAGAAACTGGGAAGAAGTTTATTTTCTTTCTAGAAAAAGAACGAACAAAAGGGACCTTAATTCAAGATCTGATCATATGAGATGCCTGGGTAAATTTCGTTTTCAAGACTAGAGATTATTGACAGCAGGAAATACAGAGTGAGAAAGTCGAGTTCAGAGTTGACCTTTTGCACACATGAACGGATGAGGGTTACCGGTTAACTCTTGCATTAGAGAATTAAGGGAGAGAGAGAGAGAGAGAGAAAGCATTACATATCTTGAAAAAAATGGGTGAATTACATAGTTTTCATTTCTTTATACTCACTTAATATCAGTGAGATCTTTATTATGTCAAGGAATTTATGGCTTAAGTAAAAAAAAAAAAAAAAAAAGATTCCCACTGTGATACCCAGACAGGATTTTGCAAAGGTAAACCGCCTTTATTCACTATATTTTTAGGTTAACTTTCTATACTCAATTTATTTTAACTTGGCGTAAAGCTGCACTCTATCTTGAATTTTAAGGTATAGCAAGAGTATATATATATATATATATATATATATATATATATATATTTTATGCGAGGAAGAAGGAACCAAAGGCCATGAGCCCGCAATAAGAGTTCCCTCCAAGAGAAAAACAAAATACAAGAGAGAGCCAAATTCAAGATCCATTCATTTCGAGATGCCTGGACACACTGCGTTTGAAAGACTGGAGATCAAAGGCAGCAGGAAATACAGACAGAGGGAGACAGTTCCAGAGTTGATCTGTTGCATAAATGAAGGACTGAGAGTAACGGTTAACTCTTGCATTAGAGTGCTGGACAGAAAAGGGATGAGAGTTTGCTGCTAGTCGGGTGCTACGCGCCCGTCGTAGAGGTGGAGGAATGCATGCAGACAGTTCAGAGGAGCAGTGACCATTGAAGTAGCGATAGAAAAGAGATAAAGATGCAACAGTGCGGCGAAGTGACAGAAGTTGAAGGGAGTCAGTAAGAGGAGGAGAGTTAATGAGACGAAAAGCCTTTGACGCCACCCTATTGAGAAGAGCTATGTGTGGGGAGCCTCCCCACACATGAGAGTTGTACTCCACACAGGGACGGATAAAACACCTGTATAAAGTCAACAATTGTGCAGGGGTAAAGAAAGAACGGAGTCGGCTTAGCACACCCAATCTCTTGGAAGCAGATTTTACAAGAGATGTAATATGATCTTTCCAAGATAAGTCCCGAGTAAATGAAACCCCAAGCATGTTCAAGGATGATGCAGGATTAAGCTGAATATTATTAAACACTAGTGGTTATACCTGTGGAAGATTTTGACGGGTTGATAGGTGTAAGAACTGAGTCTTTGATGCATTAAAAACAACCAGATTATTTTTACCCCAGTCAGAGATACGAGCCAAGTCAGACATTAGGTGTGCCATAGCCTCGTCCCTTGTTTGTTGAAGTAACTGCTGAGATGGGCGTTGCGGGAATCGAATGGAAAGGTGAAGGGTGGAGTCATCAGCGTATGAGTGGATAGGGTGAGATGTACAGCTTAGAAGGTCATTGATGAATAGAAGGAAGAGAGTTGGTGATAGGACAGAGCCCTGAGGAACACCACTGTTGATAGATCTAGGAGAAGAACGATGGCCGTCTACAACAGCGGCTATACCACGACCAGAAAGGAAGCTAGCAATGAAAGCACAGATAGAGGGACAGAAACCGTAAGAGGGCAGTTTGGAAATTAAAGATTTATGCCAGACTCGATCGAACGCCTTTGAGATGTCAAGTGCAATGGCAAAGCTTTCGCCAAAGTCCCGAAAGGAGGATGACCAGGAGTCTGAAAGGAAGGTGAGAAGATCACCAGTGGAGCGTCCCTGACGGAACCCGTACTGACGATCAGAAAGAAGGTTGTGATAGGAAAGATGCCTTAAAATTTTTCTACTGAGAATTGACTCGAAAACCTTTGAAATACAGGACGTTAAAACAATTGGACGATAGTTGGAGGGTTGGGAGTGGTCACCTTTCTTTGGGACTGGCTGAATGAGAGCAAACTTCCAGCAAGAAGGAAAGGTACAAGTTGACAGACAAAGGCGAAAGAGTTTGCCTAGGCAGGGTGTAAGCACAGAAGCACAGTTCTTGAGAACAACAGGAGGGACTCCATCAGGCCCATATGCCTTGTTAGTATTGAGGCCAGTGATGGCAGAAAATACATCAGCTGAAGAAATTTTAATGTCAGCCACGAGGAAGTCAGAGGCGGGAAGTGATGGAGGAACAGCACCAGAATCGTCTAAGGTGGAATTGGAGGAGAAAGTCTGTGCGAAGAGATCTGCTTTATCAGTTGAAGAAATAGCCACAGAACCATCAGAGTAGAAAAAGGAGTGAAGGATGATGAGGTAAAGTTGTTAGAAAGGTATTTGGCAAGGTGCCAGAAGGAGCGGGAAGAATTCGAGTTGGAGAGTTGAGAGCATTTAGTATGGATGAAATTATTTTGTAGCAGAGCGAAGAAGAGACTTAGCACGATTCCGGGCAGAAACATAAAGATGATGTGATTCAGGGGTGGGTTGGCTCCGGTACCTTTTATAGGCCCTCTCCTTGTTGTGGACAGCATTAGAACTTCTTGCGTTAGTCAAAAGATATGAGAAAGGAATGTATGCTTCCATGCCCGAGAGAATAACCTCCGTAATGTGCAAGGCACACTCAGATGGCACCCAGCCATGGAAGCAATAATCATTCCAGGGAAAATCAAAGAAGTACTGCCTGAGGGTCTCCCAATCCGCGGCTCCAAAATGCCACAGGCGACGTTTCCCTGGAGGGTCCACAGGCCGTACCAGAGTGATAGGACAGGTTAAGGTGATAAGGTTGTGATCGGAGGAGCCTAACGGAGAGAAAAGATTAACAGTGTAAGCAGAAGGATTAGTTGTAAGGAAGAGGTCAAGTATGTTGGAGCTTTCTCCAAGGCGGTCTGGGATACGGGTAGGGTGCTGTACAAGCTGCTCTAGGTCATTAAGGATAGAAAAGATGTAGGCTTGTTCACCAGGTGGGTCAGTGAAAGGAGAGGAGAGCCAAAGGTGGTGGTGAACATTGAAATCTCCTATAACGGAGATTTCAGAGAAAGGAGAAATGGATAGAATGTGTTTCATCGTAGAAGTAAGATAGTCGAAGAATTTTTGATAGTCAGTAGAATTAGGGGATAAGTAAACAGCACAGATATATTTAGTCGGAGAATGACAGGAAAGCCGAAGCCAGAGTGTAGAGAAGAATCGAGTTCAGGAACACGAGAGCAAGATAAGTCGTTGCGTATGAATACACAACAGCCACCTTTGGTTTTGAAATGAATATAGAGAAAGTAGGAGGATACAGAAAAGGGTTTGATGTCAGTTGCCTCAGACAGCTGAGTCTCAGTTAGAAAGAGAAGGTGAGGTTTAGAGGAGGAGAGGTGGTGCTCAACAGAGCGAAAGTTAGAGGAAAGGCCGCGAATGTTGCAGAAATGAAGAAGAAGAGAGTCAGACAGTGGTTCCAGGCACCTCGTGTCGTCACCGGGAGAGGGGCGGAAGGTGGGGGCATTTGTGGTCCCCCTCCCCTGGGGACTCCGAGGCTGGGTGATGAGACGCCATGGTTTGTTTTTCGATTTTTGGAAAGGGAAGTGTAGTGTGTACTGTGCATGTAGTTTGGTGTAGATAGTTAGAGAAATTATATTGGAGAGCATGCTGGCCTACTCTCTGTGTAACTGAGACACTGAAAAAGTTCAGCATAGGGGGATGGTCAGGAACTAGTCCTGAGGGCTGATGAAACGGGAGCTCCAGCACTCCCTGTCATCAGCTTTCCATCCACCTCGGGAGTACTGCCCTGCTCGACTGGTGCTACAGTCTACTCCTGGATTATAATGCTAATTACGAACAGGTGCTTAGAAAGGATGCAGGGTCGTAGTATCGTCTTAGTTTGCTATTCAGCTACGGGGAAGTAGCCAGCAAAAGGACGAAAATCGCTTGTTTTCACAAAATTATTCATACTCACCCTCTTGGTGGTCCGGTGGATGTAGGCCTACTGGTATTGTTTCGTTCGGCATGTTTGTGTCTGCCTGTCTCTGTGTTGGTGTGTGAACAGTATAACTTGGAGCTGAGCCGATTAACTTG
>NC_136960.1:10711748-10726748 GCF_032717465.1 Coenobita brevimanus | reverse complement strand
TTTGACTAACGCAAGAAAGCCTTGGTTTAATCACGTTTGTTCTAATGCTGTCCGCAACAAGGAGAAGGCCTACAAAAGGTACAGGAGCCAACCCACCCCTGAATCACATAATCTTTATGTTTCTGCCCGGAATCGTGCTAAGTCTGTTCTTCGCTCTACTAAAAATAATTTCATCCATACTAAATGCTCTCAACTCTCCAACTCGAATTCTTCCCGCTCCTTCTGGCACCTTGCCAAAAATCTTTCTAACAACTTTACCTCATCATCCTTCCCTCCTCTTTTCTACTCTGATGGTTCTGTAGCTATTTCTTCTACTGATAAAGCAGATCTCTTCGCACAGACTTTCTCCTCCAATTCCACCTTAGACGATTCCGGTGCTGTTCCTCCATCACTTCCCCCCTCTGACTTCCTCGTGGCTGACATTAAAATTTCTTCAGTTGATGTATTTTCTGCCATCACTGGCCTCAGTACTAACAAGGCATATGGGCCTGATGGGGTCCCTCCTGTTGTTCTCAAGAACTGTGCTTCTCTGCTTACACCCTGCCTAGGCAAACTCTTTCGCCTTTGTCTGTCAACTTGTACCTTTCCTTCTTGCTGGAAGTTTGCTCTCATTCAGCCAGTCCCAAAGAAAGGTGACCACTCCCAACCCTCCAACTATCGTCCAATTGCTTTAACGTCCTGTATTTCAAAAGTTTTCGAGTCAATTCTTAATAGAAAAATTTTAAGGCATCTTTCCTATCACAACCTTCTTTCCGATCGTCAGTATGGGTTCCGTCAGGGACGCTCCACTGGCGATCTTCTCTCCTACCTTTCAGACTCCTGGTCATCCTCATTTCGGGACTTTGGCGAAAGCTTTGCCATTGCACTTGACATCTCAAAGGCTTTCGATCGAGTCTGGCATAAATCTTTAATTTCCAAACTGCCCTCCTACGATTTCTATCCTTCTATCTGTGCCTTCATCGCTAGCTTCCTTTCTGGTCGTTCTATAGCCGCTGTTGTAGACGGCCATCGTTCTTCTCCTAGATCTATCAACAGTGGTGTTCCTCAGGGCTCTGTCCTATCACCAACTCTCTTCCTTTTATTCATCAATGATCTTCTAAGTTGTACATCTAACCCTATCCACTCATACGCTGATGACTCCACCCTTCACCTTTCCATTCGGTTCCCGCAACGCCCATCTCAACAGTTACTTCAAGAAACAAGGGATGAGGCTATGGCACACCTAATGTCTGACTTGGCTCATATCTCTGACTGGGGTAAAAATAATATGGTTGTCTTTAATGCATCTAAGACGCAGTTCTTACACCTATCAACCCGACAAAATCTTCCACAGGTATACCCACTAATGTTTAATAATATTCAGCTTAATCCTGCATCATCCTTGAACATGCTTGGGGTTTCATTTACTCGGGACTTATCTTGGAAAGATCATATTACATCTCTTGTAAAATCTGCTTCCAAGAGATTGGGTGTGCTAAGCCGACTCCGCTCTTTCTTTACCCCTGCACAATTGTTGACTCTATACAGGGGTTTTATCCGCCCCTGTGTGGAGTACAACTCTCATGTGTGGGGAGGCTCCCCACATACAGCTCTTCTCAATAGGGTGGAGTCAAAGGCTTTTCGTCTCATTAACTCTCCTCCTCTTACTGACTCCCTTCAACCTCTGTCTCTTCGCCGCACTGTTGCATCTTTATCTCTTTTCTATCGCTACTTTAATGGTCACTGCTCCTCTGAACTGTCTGCTTGCATTCCTCCACCTCTACGACGGGCGCGTAGCACCCGTCTGGCAGCAACCTCTCATCCCTTTTCTGTCCAACTCTCTAATGCAAGAGTTAACCGTTACTCCCAGTCTTTCATTTATGCAACAGGTCAGCTCTGGAAATGTCTCCCTCTGTCAGTATTTCCTGCTGCCTATGATCTCCAGTCTTTCAAACGTAGTGTGTCCAGGCATCTCAAAATGATCGGATCTTGAATTTGGCTCTCTATTGTGTTTTGTTTTTCTCTTGGAGGGAACTGTTACTGCGGGCTCATGGCCTTTGGTTCCTTCTTCCTCGCATAAACACACACACACACACACACACACACACACACACACACACACACACACACACACACACACATTCCCTCACCATCCCAGTCCCCATCTGTTCATCAGCTTAGAAGAATTCCGCACCCTATTCACTCAACAGTCCAGGGCGTGTAGTAACCTTATCCATTGGTGTCTGCTCTCCTCACGACCGCGACGGTAATGCCGTCACGGATTGAAATTGATTATGGGTGCATTTTACGTGTGTGTGTGTGTGTGTGTGTGTGTGTGTATGTGTGTGTGTGACAGAGAGAGAGAGAGAGAGAGAGAGAGAGAAAGAGTGCATCAGTGACAGACAGACAGAGGTCTGTTTTAATGTGATTTGAGGTAATGTTTTGTGTATGTAAAACTCACTCATATATTTTTTTTCTATCTTTCTTCATTTCTCTCTTGTCCTTTTTGCTTTCCATGTTTAGTGTTCTCTTACCTATCATATCACATCTTTCCCTTTACCTTTTTTGTCTTCTGTCTTCAGTACTCCCATTTTGTTTCCTTTCATATATATTTTCACATAGTTCTAGGACTGACCTACAGCAGTAGGACATGGACTATGCCAAAATTGAAGAGTTTGTGATGGAAACGAGCTACCATCGATGTGCTTCTGGCTTGTTTTGGAAGGATAAACATGATGACGTGAGGTTTGCGGTATGAAGGCTGATTGAACGATATAGAGATGAAGTAGCTGGGTATATGAGGAAGTACTGATTGGGAAAAATAAACAGTGGTAGAAAAAGTTCAAAGTGGAGGGAGTAGAGGGAGGGGAAATATATGTGAGGGTGTATGTATTAGAACGATTCGACTGTTTGACGTACACTAAGAAAGAGATGGAGAGGGAAAAATTGGTTATTATTGTGTATTGGGTATGATGGAAAGCTGTGTAAATGGTATATGGGGAAAGGAAAATAAGAAGTATACCAAGAGTGAAATGAAGGGGGAAGGGAGGGGTGTCTATAAGGGAGGGTGGTTACTTGAGGCGAGGAGAGAAAGGAGAGCAACAGATCAAGAACGAGGCTCTGGGACAGGGGCCCGTATTCTCGTCGGGTAAGGAGGCTCCCTAATACCTCTTCCTTAGCGATTTATTTTTGGGTATGTGTGGTTAGTATCCTTTTGTACGCAGTTTATGCAGAGTGTGGCGTTATTAGACGGATATGTGTAACACAGGGGAGAACAATAAGGTGTAATAAGCAAACTAAATCACTTAAGAAAAGGTGATTGGGAACTTGTTTACCCTGAAAGAATACGGTGTGGGGGACTGAGTTGTTGAGAAAGGATGGTGTGTTGAGGCAGGAGTGGTCATTAATGGGTATGGACAGAAACACATGGAGATATATTCATTAAAGGCACGACTGACTGGATGCGCTGCCATGTAATAGATAGATTGATTGACTGATGGATCGGTCGGACTAGATAGATAGATAGATTGGCTGGTAGAAAAGTGTGCTTTAGTAGTGGTGTATAGTAGGCTATGTATTCCGTGTATGTATGTATTAAATTTTTTATGCTTTACCTAATTCTTGTTATCAGAGGTTGTTTGTCAATGCATCTTTGTCTCCTTGTATAGCGTTCACAGTAACTAGTAATCATTGTTCCTCAAAATTAACTGGTGTTCGAATCCATATATGAACACGGAGATGGTATCCCTCCACCCTCCCAAACCCCATCACAGTAACGTAATGAGAATTTATGATTCCCTATAAACTTTGTCTTTATATCACCATTCTCGTCAGTGACTACAATTTTCATCTCTGTTAGAATCTCTTTATGATGTGTGGTCTCTTAGCAGTGGGTTTTACGAGTATTTGGTACATCTTAGAATTCCACACTGTATTATTTAGATAGCTACTTATGTAATGACGATAGTGGGCATTTGCAGTGACTTTCGCATTCCTTGTATGTTGTTTGTGGAAGAGACTTTAGAAATGGAGGATGAAGACATTAAGCGTTAAAAGGAACATTTGGATCTGATTTTTTTTTTTACACTATACGGTAATAGATAATTATTTACAGTTTGTTGTAACTCTTGTCACGTCACATTGGCGTGAATTTGGAGTTTGATCTAGAATACTTTGTGTAATTTGCATATGGCAGAAATTATGATGTAAAATATATAATAAACTACAACAGAAGTGGTAGGAGACACTTTACCATCCTCAACATGTTCCACTTAAACATGAGAACTTTTAGTAACCGTCGAGAATGTCACACGAAATCAGTGTTTCCCTGCGTTCCTTAACCCAGCATCACTTTTTCTGAGACATTTACGATATATGCCACTATTAAAATGCAAACATATTGTCCGTAAATCATGCCATAGCTCAAAAAAACATTCGTATACATCGTTTTCATTGTCGTCTTGTATTGTCGTAAAATTTTTGGCGTACGAGGTCAGTTTAATGCACGGTTTTGTTACTGCGTTTTTAGAAGCCATATGCCCGGATTACACAGTCATAATTATGTTTTAAGACAGTTAGCCAGGTTTAGGCAACTAAAGCTTATTAGTAATTACACACGAGTTATCATTTACCAATGCAGAATTACGTCATTGATGGAAAGATGATACAAATGTGTGTTATGGAAGACATTACATTTGCTTTATTTTTTATAAATAGAACATCTTTTTAGCGTTCTCCTGCTGCCTCTTGTGTTTACCGCCTCTTAGAGTCTAAATCCCCAACTGTGTGTCGGCACTGCCTTGCCTGAAAACCAGCCCACGTCTTTGTATGTCACGGATACTTCAACATCCCAGTCGTTGCCAGCCCGACTTACCACAGAGCAGTAGATCAAAATGCAGTAATCACCTCAGTAATCTTTATAATTATCATCGCTCCTCAGACCATCTCAGTGTAAGCAGTGGGTGTTAGTGCCAAAGTACTCATATGTGAGAAGACATTTGGATGCCTTAGTTTGATGTGCTGGCTAGCTTACTTACAATGCAGGCTTTCAGCGTCCCCACCCACGTACCTCAGTTTCATGTCCTATCTGGGAGACTATTAGCACTCCATCACCACACCGGCTTCCGAGGTGTGAGGTGAGAGTGGGAGAGATGTTCAATGTCTCAGTCTATCCTAAGTTTTGCCTCTTTAACATCCACCTTTTTTTTTTCTTTTTTGCTTATTTATTAATTGATCTATTTACTTACTGCTTCTTTTCTCTTCTTTGGTAATGCCCACAGCTTCTGCTGTTTTCGTTTTCTGTAAATTATCCTTTCTCACATAGCACTTGTTCATCTTGTACCTGTACATTCTTTTGCTTATTAACTTTGCCTTATTCTTTGGGCTATGTATATCTTCTTATAACCACTAAGTATTTTCAATTTTCTCTTCTTTTTCTTTTTATTACTGGCTATTACTGCATCGGCTGGCTGGCAACAAGACTCATCCGGGTTGTCTTCGCGCGCCAGCAGCTACCGGTACCTTCAAAATGTGGGTGTGATGCCTTCCTACTCCGCCATAACCTCAGTCATAACATATTGTTCCTCTTACAGCTAACTATTTTTTTCCTTTTCATAATATTTACATCGTTTTCCTTTCATGTTTCTACCCTCGTCCTTACAGGTTCAGTTAACTTGCCTTCGCTTTGTATTTATCTTTTTTTATGTTTTCATTCGTCTCAGTCATTATTCCTGTTATTTGCTTCTTTTATAACCATTTATGAATGTTTTGTTTTTCCCCTATTAATTATACGCCTTTCTTTCCCCCCTCCCCACCCAGTCAGCAGTAGACATTCCTTGCATCGCCCCCAACTCTTTACAGCACTTCACCACATTAGCTACTTCGTTCATTTTTTTCCATTTGCTACTTGCTGGTATGTCGTTCTCTTTCTGCAGCAGGGATAGATAGATGGAGTAGGTGCAGGTGCTAAAGCAAAACTCTGTAGGCCACGGTTTCTTAATATACCGAGCTTGATGATTGTGTGTGTGGGGGGGGGGGGCGTCTGCTACTGATCGAGAGGGGCAGCAGCTCAGAGATTGTTACATTTGATGAGCTTGCAAGTGCTCTCCTCTGGCCACAACAGAATTCCCAATAGCTACACTGTGCGTTCCTACAGCTACATCATATACCTAACTAGCCAATACTCTGAGGCATATACGTCACACTTCTTCCTGTCGTCATCATCCCCCTCATTGGTACTCTTTCCTTCTCGTTTAAAGGATTCTGAGATTTAATTTGAATACCATGGATTTTTTTCAGTAAAATTATTAGACGTTTGCAAGAATAAATTACTTTTGGCACTGGAAGGAATAAACTTTCAGGGAAAACTGGGACGCTAGAAATTTAATCCGGCTAAAACCAAATTATGTATATGAATGAGGGTAGTACGCTTTCCTTTGTGAGGTAAACCATCATCATCACCATCATCATCACCGTCACCATCGTGGTCGTGGTCGAGGTCATCGTCTTCATCATCAGGATCATCATCCTAAAAAACTAAAATAAATTACAGTTCGTCGCACATGCTTTTCCCCACTACCTGTGTACTGCAGATATATAAAATTTGATGTACTCGTCACCTCCCTCCCTCCGGAAAGCACTTACTTTCATGAAAACAAGTATTAAATGAGTGGTTCGTCCTTCGCGAGATATAAATTGTTGGTTGGATTGGGATGTGAGTTTTTGCAGCTTTGAGTCTGTTGCCACGGTTTTTGCTCGCGGATATGTTCATCTTTATTATCTTACCTGCTTTTTCGTTTACATTACTTCACGTGTGTAATTCCGTTGCTAGTCCTTTAAAGGGACGCCGTCACGTGGTGCCACCGGTATAAGCTAACGGATCCGCTACGCTGTAACACAAACGACCCTTAGCTTGTACCCTGAAAGGAGGATGGTGGATTTCTGACGGCCAACTTAAAGCCACGGGGATCACGTTTCAGGTGAGCCCGGGGTTGCAACTACTTGTGATCCTCTTGTGTCCGACCATCCCTGAATGATACGGGTGTAATTGTGGTAATCGCTTGGCGGTACCCGAGCGACAATCAGTCCTGTGTGAGAGGTTTATTAATTGTCTTATTGCCTGGGGGTGGATGACAGGGAGGGACGGTAATGGAGAAAGAGGGAAAGAAGGGGAAGTGGTGTGAAGTCCCCACAAAAATATAACAGATTCACTAATGAGGAACGAAAGGCAACATAAAATTTCCCAGTCCATTTCACCTGTATCCCTCGAAGAATTCTCCTGGAAGATGCAAAGGCCTGTCTTCTAGTCTTATGTCGCGTTATCTTTCATTTTATTTATATATTTCTTTATCATTTATAATGTCTAAAACGTCCTCAGTACTTTAGATTCGGCTGATATTCCCGTTCCTTTATAGTCAAGTGGTTATCTGATGCAGTCTTATCTGGTAAGACTGAACACTTGTACCCGTTTCCACCATACATGATTCGGTGACAGTCTCCATTATATACTATTAACCTTCTCATGTCTGTTATCAACGCCTTTGAGTGTTAATGACGCTCAGCCCTCCCACCAAGTTTGATCGAAATCGGGTCAGTATTCTTAAATTGACTTTGCATTTGTCCTGTGACCTGAGACCTTCTTCGGTCAACAATAATCATCATTTCTTCTTAAGGGCTCTATTCAATATGCCATTGTGTGTGTGTGTGTGTGTGTGTGTGTGTGTGTGTGCAATTTCAACCAATAGTTTTTCCATTATTATGCTAACGGATAAAATGGCATACAAACAAGACGAACCAAACACATATCCTCCTCGCACTTTCGCACGCGGGCGGGTGTAATAATTCCCTATCCTTTTCCTTGACAATAATATTTTATATTATTGCTACCACCAGACGATCTGATTAAACGCAGGAAGGACCTCTCCTTGCTATTCCTCTAGTCCTGTGTCAGGTGCCCTTCCTTTTCTCAGCATAAGTAGTGGACATAGGTGCGTAATGCGTGACTAGTGTTTATATTGCTGGTTAGTATGACAGTGAATTGATTAGCCTTGGGTACAAACTTTTCTGTCCCTTCACTACAGTGTCTCCCTTGAGCTACGTATAAATCTGCTGGCAACAGGAATAAAGTAGGGCGATATAGGAACGTTTTTGCCTCCTTTATCACTATATCTCCCCTAAGGTGAGTGCAGTCGTATGTCGGCAACAGAGTGAAACAACGGAGTCATCACACTTGGAGTTTTAACCAGTTCAGTCTGATGATGTAATAATCCAATGTATTCTTGCTATTTAGACAGTTTTTTTTTTTTTTCCAAACTTGGGATAGATTAAAAGCATCTACTTGCCCGAGTGCCAGGGGGTTAACTCATCCTCTTGATGCCCACAGTGGGGGCGGAGGGACGTTGGTTACAAGATTGTGACAACGTGAGTTAACTTTTACCTGGTCGTGGTGTAGTGGTCTGCTGCCTGGCTCTCACTTGAGGGTCCCTGGTTCGATTCCAAGCATATTGGTAATTTATCACAAGGCTTCTTGTAGCGAAGACCAGTTCAGAAAGTCTCTTATAACCTGAATAAAATCGCATGGAGATAATAAGATTAATAAGACAACCTCGTAAGGAAGTGGGTAACTCACTGCTTGGCTGTGTACATGAATAATAAAAAAATTGAATTTAGTTTCATTTATGTAAATTCCATGTCAGAGCAAAAGAAAGAAAAGCCAATTCACAATCAAGGGATCCCAAAGAAAGCTGCTGGCACACCATTATACGGGTGTTTGGAGGGGGAGGGGCTGGCAAGGGTGGAGAATGGAGGACCGTCACTCAGATGGTATCACTGCACCACCACACAGTAGCTTATGTACCAACGCACACCACCTTTTATTGCAGAGTGCTATTTTACCGCGGGAGCAATGCAGGAGGACGTTTGGGGACGGGGTGGACTGCTAAAGAGCTGGGTTTTGTTACTGCACGATTTTTGGGCTGATAATCCTTGAGAAACAAAGAATTGGTAGGATTTTGCTGGTGATGATGCTGTCCTTGCTTCTTACCTTGATAGCTTCAAATAAGTAATTTTGTTTTTTTTTTGAGTGAAAAACTACAGAAATTTGGTATTATGTAGATGGATGAATTGGGCCAAAGTTGTAAAACAATTGTGATAAGCCAAAGGACAAGAAAAAATGAAAGCACAATGCTCCCTTGATGGGGGACAGTCCCTGTCATGGGGTAGATCACTCTGCAGTTTACTGACCATTACCAGTATATTCGAATTTAGCTTTGTATATGACCAACAGCTTCCGACATTCAATAGCCATGGTTTCTAGGCGAAGGGTTTAAAAAATTACAACCTACACCTTCGGGCAGACAGACAGATAGACTGACACAGAAAGAGAGACGGTACCAAAAGTGGTGTACAGGCTATAAACAAAACAGTAACATGCGCGATGTAATTGTTAAAGATTACTTTGTTCAGCTAACATAACAGAGAAGCAGGTTGGTAGAAGAAAAAAAAATAAATTATACCAAAAGTGCTCAGTCACAGTGTATGCAAACTTTAGAATACATTGTTTGTTGTGACTGGAAGGTACTGATGAAGTAACTATAAACTAGGAACATATTCGTCAGAAACGTTAAGTAATCAGCAGACTGCAATGGAGAACCGATGTATGTGAGATGGTATCTAAAAATAAAGAAAAGGGACTGGGAAGTTGAGAAAAACTGCAAGTACCAATTAATTACGTAGGGGAGAGTAAAAAGCGGGAGGGAAGAAAGGGAAACGCAAGTAAGTGTGTACAGAAACTACAGTATATGCAAATTACGATGGTGGTTTTGATGACGGAACTTGTGCAAAACTATATACAGGATTATAACACTGGTTTGAGAGAGAGAGAGAGAGAGAGAGAGAGAGAGAGAGAGAGAGAGAGAGAGAGAGAGAGGTGTACGGACAATGCTGCTGACTAGATATCCTGAGATAGGTTAAAAGATAAAAAAAAAAGAACAAAATAGAAAAAGAGGGAGATAAGAAACGTAAATATACTCTCAGAAAGGAGAAACGGACAAACAACACAGACAAACATAGGGGAATATAAATGAACATAAAGGGGACACAAAATAAGAAGAGACTGCACAGCTCTTCTTTATCCACCCACACTGGTTGTGCAGTTCCAGTTTTCTCTTCTCCCATTCTCCTTTAAATACCTCTTCCATTTTACAGCCAGTTTCTGGAAAAAAATATGAGTGACATTATTATGCAGAATATGATTTTACACATTGTCGGTATACTGAACACTTTTCGAATATGGATGTTCAGAAATATTATAGCATACAGTCCCTCAGTATAAAATACAATCATGACACCTAGAAATAAGTTGATAGTACCGGTATATTGGTTCATCTGACTGAAAAGCTGCTAGGCGCTACACTTTACATCGTCGTCGTCAATGCAGGTTCGGTTGTCGCTGGGTATTCCTTCCTGCCATACTGTCTTTAACCTGTAATGCAAACTGACAGATTATGACTGCATAGCAAGTGCTAGTAGTCAGTACTGGATACATTCATGGAAGTGTGAAACTTTGCCATATTTACAGGTTAGAGATATCAGGGTGGGAAGGAAAACCTAGCTGCAATAGTACAGTCATAATTATCATCATTATTAACTTTAGAATAATATTTCAACTCGGTGTTTTAACAGAAGAAAAGGAAATTAACAAGCAAAATAGTCCACGCATTCATTCACACTTCAAGCCTTTTGTCCGATATACTATACAACATACACCAGCTAATCTGCTTCAGTCCTTGACATAGATTCCCCCAACTTACATGGATGTGCGACCAGGAGAGTGTATACACAAAAACTTTAGATCGGGTTTTGGGTCTAGCGCAGTGTAGTCTTCAAAGCCTGGCTACCCAGGTCGGTTTCTGATTTCGTGGGAAACATGTGCGATGAGTGTGGTAGTAGAAGATGACGGCAACTTCATCCTACCCAACCTTACGGTCGGTTTGAATAAACAACTTATTTATGGTTTGCAGTCCTGGGGAATACTGTTCCTTTCTGTGGCCACATCTGCACTGCCCCATTCTGCTGGCGGGCTGTCGCCATGTCGACACTGCCCCGTGCTGTAAGCAGACCGTGGCCGCAACCACACTCATACTTTCTCTTAATGTTTTTGCTCTGCCCCTACCAGCCTGGCCGAATAGACCCATCGAACACAAGCAAGCAACCGCCTTCGTGCCTCACCAGAGTCGAAAGGAGGTCCTTTCGTATGGCTAGATGCAGGGGAAAAGGAAGAAGCACAGCGCCCAAGAGCATGAACTGTATAGTATGATTAATCCCGTAGTTTCATCCCAGACTTTAGTTATTATTGAGTTCCCCGCCTGGGAGTGTTGTACAAGGCCAGCTACCGAGTGTTGGTCCCACTTCACTCCCATGGTAAATACCCCCCGGAAGATGGTAACCACCAATTTGTTACTTTTTTTTTGTGGGGTAACGAATGCTTCACCTTACCCAGGGGATAACCCGAGACTGTGCAAGACAGGGGCGTTCATCATCCCGGATACTAACTCCAATGGCATACTCCTCCACACACCCACTGGGAATCGCTGACAAGGAGACCACGTCCCAAGAAAAATATATATTCGTAATATCTCCAAGACAGGGTTTGTCTAAGCATTCCTGTAAATACTTGGGAAATGCACTGAAGGGGTCACTGGTAATAACACATTCTTCACTCATTTGTGATGTTCATCACACGTTCTAACTCATGCCTAAATCAGGAGAACATTGTTACTTTGCGTACTGGGTGTCGGAGGAGGCCATTTAAGTCTTGACCACTTGCCTCTGGACTTAGGAGGCAAAGGAGCTATTTGACACTGGAGAAAAGTGTACCGGTAATAAAGACAGAAGAAGTGGGAGTATGTCTGGTTGTGTAGTTTCTGTCAATGCTGTTACACCGCACCCTTGCTCCATCACATCTCACTCTAAGCACAAAAACACTAAGCCTCTTTATCACCATTATTCCCGCCACAGTCCTCTTTTTCAAGATTCGCTCTCGCCTCCCCAAGTTCCTTTATCACCATTTCCTTCCACCACTCCAGACTCATCTGTCACCACTCTCTCCTGCCGATCCAAGCCTTATCACCACTCCCTTTCTATTACAACCCTCTCTATCACAACTTCTCACCACTCAAATCTTTACGTCACTACCCAACACCATGGAATGATGGAAGGAAGGGAGAGGATGAGAGAATATAGAAACTTAATAAATAACAGTATGGAACAAAAGATAATGGGGAAGGTTAGAAAGGGGGCAGAGAGAATGAGCGGTAAGTCAAGAAAATGGAGGGAAAAGTGACGGGAAGGTGTGCCAGGAAGAAAGGGATGAAGAAATTGGTAAATATATAACAGATTAAAAGATCAGTAGGTTTGGAAGTGATAAGTGAGATGGAAAGAGAGGATATAGATTACAGAATGAGTTAATAGCGTGAGAAAAATGTGGGTTAGCAGAAAGTGAGAGGAGGGAAAGAAGTCGGAAGGTGGGCAGGATGAAAGAGGAGATTGAATAGAAAGTAGAAAGGGAAACGACATGGAAGAGTATATAGCTTGTCCTTAATCAGCAGTAGTTTCTTGCAAACAGGATTAGAACACTGTACTCTTAAAAGCAAACCACAAACTGCTATATACTGGAATCTTGGCCCCGAAAAGGCTGACTGAAGGTTGATGTTACCTTCTTTGTAATGCTTCCAACGGACTACAGTTGTTTTTATCGAGGTGCCTCCTTACCAGATATACCCAGTGACGGATTAGCTGCACTGATGTTGGAGGTAGCCAGTGTAGGTGTCTAGCGGAACATTAACTGGATGTCGCTGAACAAACACTGAGGTTGGGAGGGATGGTTGCAGGCGAAGGCCGTGAGTTAGGAGTATGTTACACCCGCGTTATCCCAACCCGTCTTTAACACACCCATCACACCCTTCACATATCTTTTGTGCCTACTACCAGGTGTTTAATTCCCAACTTCATGAAGGGTGGCGCGACAAAAACGCCATTGATACGCACTTACAATCTTTCCATATCTGTCTATCTACTGTCACACACCCAGTCCCATACTTTAGTGGTCAAGACAATTAAAGGCTCCCTGCAGTCATCTCTATCGCAGCTTATCTCCACTGACTTCCGGTGCTGGAGAGGAACGCCTTCACGTGGTGGCACCGATATAACCAGGCAGCAGATACAAATATTAATTTTTAGCTACCGCTCAACTGCCAGAGCCACAGTTTTATGCACAATGAACACGACGCTATGTGAAGTGAGAGATGAAGGTTAAATTAAGGAGTTAAAATCATAAGTGTTGCAACACGCTCTATTTATCCTTTGGTGTAAAATTTACTATCCGACACCACCCAAGGTCCGGACTGCCTTGGGCCAGTGCTGGCAATAATGATGACTGTACTGAAAGATGTATTAATGAATTATCCATTATGATATTGTATGGATACAGTAAAGGAGTCAGGAAGTAGTTTGTCCCAATTCACACGTATTACAATGATGCTTTTTTTTTTTTTCCTGTCGAAGACGATTTTGTTCATCATCGGACAGACCCTTGTTAACGATGAGACAGTCAAATAGCTGATCCTCGATCACCCCCTACCCCACCCGCTGACCCCCAAACGGCCTGCATGTGTACTATCCCACTGTCCCGTTGCTCTTCCCTTTGCTGTCACATGGTGGAGTACTAAAGTAATATTTCATCCCTTCTTACGTCATTATACCTTTTCATTATATTAGGTCATTTCACCATTGTGTGGAGACCAGGTGTATTTTTTTTTCATTTTTTTTATACACATTTATTTGGTGTCAATCCATTATTTCTTCACCAGTTCTATATAAATTTAGTACAGCTGTTCCCCTGTCAAACACTTCCAGAGATCTAGATCTTTTTTTTTTTTTTTTTCACTTTTTTAAAGTCGGCATTTTAAAGGGATTTATGGATTCAAATGTCAAACCCCTCATCAACAAATTTTAAATAATCTTTACTGATAAATCACTGACAGTTTGTCAGTGTACTGTGGCTGAGTGCAGACTTTCATCCCCTTGATAATGTTCGCAATCTTTATTACTCCTTTCCTTTTTTATGTTCAGTTTTCTTGCGTCACCTGTTTTTCTGTTTGACGCTGGATTTTATATCTGTTGTTACTGTCAATGCTCGCTCTTTCCCCTCGGTATTATTTATATATATATATATATATATATATATATATATATATATATATATATATATATATATATATATATATATATATATATATATATATATATACAGTATATATATATATATATATATATATATATATATATAATATATATATATATATATATATATATATATATATATATATATATATATATATATATATATATATATATATATATATATATATATATATATATATACATATATATATGTGTATATAATATATATATATATTATATATACATATATATATATATATATATATATATATGTATATATAATATATATATGTATATATAATATATATATATATATATATATATATATATATATATATTTATATTTATATTTATATATATATTTATATATATATATATATATATATATATATATATATATATATATATATATATATATATATATATATATATATATATATATATATTTTCGCTTGGCCAATCCCTATCTTCCCCGTCACCTGCGCTACCTGTATATATAATCATGATGGTTTTCTTGCGTCGTCAAAGATCTGCGAAAAAGATGTGATTACACAAGTTATTATCGACGAATTAGCGACGATGAGATTTACCCTGAAGGTGTGACACAATAAATCACCAGGTAAGGCCCAGTAAAAGCAGAAAGCAACTTGAGTGTAAGGTGTGCTTTGATTTTAACCCGCATCACATTGTTGCCCCATGTCGACCTCCCAGGCTGATGCATGGTCAGATACGGGAACAGTCTTCTTTTGTATCCAGGAAATTTCAGAATACAGAACGCCATTA
>NC_136960.1:10696748-10701748 GCF_032717465.1 Coenobita brevimanus | reverse complement strand
CCACCAGTGCTTCAGCCATTATATTGTAACCACCATCTCCAAACGACTTATTTTCGGGTTTGAATTGACATAACCAGTGGGATTATATAGCTTTCATTTATCCCTCCACTACTCGCATGCTATCTTAGGATAAATAAAGTAACGCACTGTTAGCTGGCACAAAGTGAAAAAGAAGTCCCCAGAAAGAAAAATAGTTCTTAAGATGCTGAGGGAGAGAGGCATCACACATTCACTCTTTGTTGTTGATCAGAAGTGTCTGCCGCTCTTTCCATCCCCTTCATTTGCAGCTTGTAGTCCAGTTCGTTTCCACATTTGGCAAGAATACCGTCGTTAACATTTTCTCCGAAATAACATTTAATATTTTGTTTTAGTTACCAACAGGCTTTTTATTCAGCTAAGAAGAGACTTTCGAATTGGAGAGGTTAGATGTAGCTATAACGATCTCCTTCCCCATCAAAGGTTCTTTTGTAGTAAATCGTCTGGTGATGGTCTAAGTCTGATGTTGAAAATGTCATGGTGCTGAAGGGGTTAAAAGTTGTTTTGTATGCTTTATGTCCGCGTAAGCACATGAAATTTTATCACAAGTATGTGGTAATGCCCAGACACAGCAGGCATACTGAGGTGGCTGTTATCCCAGGAATGTTACTCACTCTCAAGTGGTCATCATTCACGATTAAAGTCTTTTCTATTCTCCTTCAGTCTCCTCCCTTTGTCCATTTTCTCCACCTCTCATCGTACCGTTGTTTTTCTCTCCTGTGTTCCTTCTCTTTTTCTCCCACCCTCCACAGTATGACTTTACGGTTTTTGGAGAGGCGGGTAAAAGGATGTTTATGCACATTTTAAAAGTGTGCAATATGAAAGGCTTACAAGGAAATAATACATAGTATTAGCAAAGGTAAAAGTTTTGATGAAAAGACTGGGAAACTACTTGTAGACACAACATTAGGAGGCAGATGTATAAATAAAAAACGGCTTGAAAGTAGAACAGAAAACGAGAGAAACTGGAACATGTGTACTGAGGAGAAGGGGGGACAGTCTGACAAGTATTGGAATTAGTAACTGAGGATGACGGTATATTGAGATTTACTCGCTAAGTCTGCCTTTATGAAATACTCTTTCTTCTCACTCTTTTAACATTTTTTCCTTTCTCCTTGCTTTTCATTTTCTCCCTTCATTGTCCATCCCTTTGGTCCTTAATTTTAAAACATATTACCTCTCCCCCCTTACCATCACCCTTCTCCCTGATTTTGTAACACATCCTTCTCCTTCATATTTATCTCTTCCGTTTACTCTTCAGAAGAATTACCCAACTAACCCTTCACTCTCTAGCACACATTCAACCTTTCATCACACACTAATTACCTTCCAACACACCTTTCTCCCACAACACACTTTAGTTACCCTCCAACAAATATCTGCCTCCCTTCAACACACTCAGCATTCACTCTTCAACACTCTCTTCTTCCTCCAACAATATCCACAGTCAACTCTCTAGCGCATCCCTTCATTCTCCTTATTCCCTTTCTATCATTCCGTCTTATCATTCCCCCCTCCCCTCTCTCTCTCTCTCTCTCTCTCTCTCTCTCTCTCTCCATCCTCATATCTTCCCCTTTCTCCGTCCATCATTTCATATTCCCCTTTTCTCTCTGCATTCTCCCATCTTTTACATTACATCCATCATCCCTTCTTCTTCTTTCCCTCTTTTTCCATCATCCTATATTCTCCGTCCCCTCCCAGTTAATCACCCCTCCTGCTTTTCCCTCCCCCATTCTTCTCATTCCATCTCTCCCCATTTCGCCACCCTGTCCACCCCTTCTAATTTCCCCTTTCACTTCTGACTCCCTCTCCATCCATCCCATCCATTTCCTCTGTGTCAGTGGTGTAAGAGCCTCAGATGACCCCAGACATGAATTTATCAATACAGGTTACTGTAAGTTCTTACGCACACCTGGGCACTGGCCTGTGTTTGCCTTGGTGTCTATCTATAATTAATATCTGGTGGGTGTATATGACTCAGTATTGCACTCTTTGCCCTCTCACCTCACCTTAGACTCAGTATTGCACTCTTTGCCCTCTCACCTCACCTTAGACTCAGTATTACACTCTTTGCCCTCTCACCTCACCTTATGACACCACATCTCGCTCCCTTCTCCAGACCAGATCAGGGAAAGGAAAGGCAACAGTGGGAGGGAAAGTGATCTTAGATAAGCAGGTCATATTGTACCAGTGGCGGGTCTGATATGGTGGGGAAATGGCAGGTCGTAAAGAATTAAGTGTTTTTCAGCAAATATTTACGCTGCTGCAAACAGAACGTACACAGCAAAAGCAGATTTACTTCAACAGTCATAAAAAGAAATTGGTATAATTAAACAGACGTGTATAGATGCATACTCAATCACTTCTCTTTTCATCCATCGTCTCCCTCCCCCCCCAAGGACCCACATTAGCCCTTCCACATTGAGGGATCAGAGGTGTCATCTTGGTGAACCATTACCTTTAGCAACTCACATTAACCCTACCACTGTGAGGAGTGAAGGACGTCATCCGGGTGAACCATTACCTAACTGCCTTATGTCCCCTGTCTTATTGTTAATGATTAGTTGATGATCCAATGTTAATAATGTATGCCTTGCATCACGATGACCAGTATATATACCTGTGTGTGTGTGTGTGAGAGAGAGAGAGAGAGAGAGAGTTATTCTGTGAACGTTTGCGAGACACGAAAAAAAAGGGAAAAATGAAATGTAAAATATTTCTTGTCAGTGAAATGGGTGAAACGAACGAAGATAAGAACAATTTGTCCGGGAAAATGAATCTTTGTTTTTGAATTAAAGTGACGTGGAAAGGAAGCATCCAGTAGGAGTAGAAGAGAGGGAGGGAGGAAGGGGGAGGGGTTGGAGGGAAGTTGGAAAGGGAAAGGGAGGGGGAAGAGTTGGAGGGAGGTTGGAAAGGGAGAGGGAGAGGGAAGGGTTCAAGGGAGGTTGGAAAGAGAGAGGGAGTGAGATGAGAAAGGTAGAATTGAGGGAGGTTGGAAAGAGAGGAGTGAAGATTATAGGGAAGTTGCAGGGTGGAAGGGAGCAAAGGAGGGAGGAGGAGAGGTTGGATGGGGAAAAGAAAGGGAGAGAGAGAGAGGGGGATGAAAGAAGGGAGGGACAGGGCAGTCCCGAGGTTCAAAACAGCGTCGCCTCAACCCTCCCAGCCCTAGTGCAGCCTCCACCCTGCGTTAAACTTAGTGAGCTTTGAACGAAGTATAGTGAACCCCCTACAACACCAGGCTTCTTTATCGTTCTCAGCTATGCATTTTATCGCTCAGGCAGCACTTTTTTTTTTTTTCCCCCCCTGAGTAAAAGCACAGGACAATTGTTTATACCTAACCAGTCCACTGAGGTCACGGTCGCAGTACATATGCCATTATCCGTGTATTTAAGGAGAGAGAGAGAGAGAGAGAGAGAGAGAGAGTCTGGAGGAACTAAAAGAAAGTGGTGATAGAAAAGCTTGAATTGGTGTGACGACTGATGCGTGGTGATGGGCTATAAAGCTTTTGACAGAAGTGGTGCGAGTGGTGACAGAGAAGATCGAAGGCTTTTATCCCGTGGTCACACTGGATGAACTTTTGAATGAGTCATCTGTCAGTATCACATCCATTCCGTTGACAGTGGCTGATACACTCCAAGCCTCCCTCCCTCATTTACTCTACCACTTCACTCCCTGCCACCATTCCAAGCCTCCCTCCCTCATGTACTCAACCGGACCACCTGCCACCACTCCAAGCCTCCCTCCCTCATATACTCCACCGCACCCCTTGCCATCACTCCAAGCCTCCCTCCCTCATGTACTCCACTGCACCCCCTGCCACCACTTCAGACCTCCCTCCCTCATGTACTCCACCGCACCCCCTGCCACCACTCCAAGCCTCCCTCCCTCATGTACTCCACCGCACCCCCTGCCACCATTCCAAGCCTCCCTCCTCCATGTACTCCTCCACTCCACTCTCCAATGCACGGGCTGATAATCCTGGTTGCGCCCATTTGTTGGGCATGACCTCTGACCTTGCTTGTTCACACTGTTTTCACACATAAAAATAATGATACATCACCAGACAGCGAGTATTATTCTCTCTCTCTCTCTCTCTCACACACACACACACACACACACACACACACACACACACACACACACTTTTTTGTTATGAAGGTTGGCGCGACAGGTGTTTAACAGCGGGTGTGGGTGGAGGGGTGATCAGTCTGGTCAGATTGATTCCTGTAATAATGGGACCTACTGTATAGTATTATACAGCAGGAAGGAATGGAAGTGGCCGATGTGTTAATCTTTCAGACACTTTTGGCTGTTAAGTTATTTTTTTTTATATTCGCCGTTTTTATATTCATCGTGTGATGGGCATGGAAGTGAAGGGTAGACGGATAAGGGGTCGGCCGAGGGAACGGTGGATGGATATGAGGGAGAAGAATGTAGCAGGGGATGCATTTGGACACAGAGGAAAATGGAGACGACCAGTCAGAAACAGCGACCCCATAAAAGGGCCCATATAAACATGGGCAAAGCCCTGGAAGAAGTAGCCTTTGAAACTTTGTTGATTAACTACATTATCAAGATATCTGGCCACCAGCTGTTGAATCATGTTTACCGCCACTGTTTCATCCAGCCTGGCAGCATTTGAATGAAGAAGTAACTTAGAGAGTGCGAATATAATTCTCTGCCCACCGAAGAATTATTATTTATCGCTATAACATATGCGTCATGTTAGGTCAGATTGAAAATTGTGGTATCTAGAAGTCTGTCTGGGAAGCACCCCTTGGATAAGGCATGAGGTGCTCCATTATAGGGACTCTCCTCTAACACAGAGCCCCCTGGATAAAGTGTGAAGAGCTCCGTCAAGGGGGTTCTTTAAGGTCACAGTACCCCTTGGATAAGGAGTCAGGTACTCCGTCACGGGGTCTCTCCACCGACACAGCGACCTCCCCCCCCCCCTGCATAAGGCA
>NC_136960.1:10681748-10691748 GCF_032717465.1 Coenobita brevimanus | reverse complement strand
GCGCACATGTAGTTTCAGTACATAAAGTAACCGGGAAGGATGTAAAGAAAGAATAGAACTAAAAATGAGCTGAATGAACAATAGAGGCAATTTCCATACGATTGCGCTTAGTATCAGATTATTTCAGGTGTTCATCTGGCTTTGGTCGCCTATTTCGTCATGGTAATGTATCCCTAGTAACTGAAAACATTTGAACGCTGCAAGGCGTGAAGCTAGGAATTCAGGCACCTACAATATAGTCAATATCTGTGAATCGTTAGGGAAGTAGCTGTTGTCCCTTGAACGTGTTGGATATTAAATCTCTCATTCAAAAGACTGATCTTGCTAGCAGGCGGGCAGCGGATGTTGCCATCACTAATTCCTGCAAATATTTTTCCTAACGCTTAAAATTACGTAATTTGCTCAATGAATAAGTACCACGACGTGCCATAAATAAATAACCTCGAAGTATATCTAATATTTGTTACTGGATGATATATTGTACCTAAAGTAAAAACTACGAAGAAAAGAAAAAGCTTCGTTCATTTTTGCCAGCCATAAGGGCTGTTTATCAAGGCTGCCAACCGTTCCAAAAATATTGCATTGATAAATTTGACCTGTACATTTTTTTTTTCAAACTTGTTTCCGAAAAAGTATGAGTAGTACTGCTTCTGTGTATTCTTAGGATTATTGGAGGGACAGTAGGTGGTGCTTTGAGCGATTTAAATAAGGACAGTAAAACTATGTGATTGTTCATTATGGTCAAGCGCCGCCTGACACAGTAACCAGCCTCAGCTTTGCGTTGCCGTGGCCTGTGGGCTGGTGATGGGTATTGTTACAACCACCACATTTTGGGTTTTGAGCTGCTTGTGTGTGGAGTCGGTGCTCGATTACAGTGCATAGACAAACAAACCTACTCAGAAACTCCTGGCGTGGAAATGGTACTGCCGCGGGGTGATGAAGAAAAAACATTCCATTTAAAAGTATGATGAAAGAATGTGCTGGCTTTGACGTGAATTTGTGTGACGTCTCGTGACATCATGCTGTATGGATGGCAATGCTTCACTGAAGAACCAGTGATTGAGTTAGAATGGAGGTTGTACAGGTTAGTGTTATTTGGATGGTTAAGTGTACGGTGCTGAAGGAACGGGGAAATAAGTTCATGAATTTACTGTCTTGTCAGCAAATAATGTTTGCAGGTCGATGATTAAATTATCATTATTGTAATGCTAGCTTCCCGTCCCGTAAACGCCTAGTGTGTAGCAGGGTTCTCTTTCTAGACCGGAGCTTAGACAAATAGGAGAGAGGTAGGACACAAAAACTCAAGGCAACAACCTTACACGTGTATTACTACAGTAAGTTGAACAGGGGAACGAGTAGATGTCACTGACACAGATACACTAGACAATTATAACTTACGTCTAGATATGGGTTACCAGTATCACGCAGGATACTGCTCAAATCAAATAGCACTTGATGTCACAGGGTTTTTAAAGAGTATGTAATATTAAAGAATAATTTTCAATAATACTGAGAACAGGACAATGAGTTGTCTTGTGAAAATCAAGCAATGATTACTTATGCCGGCTTACTTCGCCGATTTTCTAAGGACGAGAATTTATAAACTTTCTCAACCGTACACAGCAGAGACTAATTACTCACAAATGCTGTTTAATAGTACTGTTGGCCTCTGGAGAAAGTGACTCCACCCCTGACAATCAATAACTAATGCTATTAATGATAACAGAGTCTTGCTGGTGCATTAACTTCTGGTTGCACAACGGATTTTAAACTTAATACAAAAAGAACTGGCCTAAGTACCAGTTATAAATTGCAAAGCGTTTATGCAAACTAGGAGCCATAAGTGAAATAAGCTTCATATGGAAAATAAAACACGAGTTTACATTACATTAAGCTCAAGAATAAGAACTGTTAAATTTATTGATTACAATAAAATAAATTTGTTACATTTCAAAATGAATTCAAAATAAGATCGCACTCACTCGCTCACTCAAAAGCTAAACTCTTAAGCCTAGGAATATACGAAAAGAAATACTGGTCAGAAAAATGGACAAAGCAGATGACAGGGCGTCATTATGAGGAAGTACACTGCACACGCTGAGTCTCTCGCCAATCACGCTAGGTGGGAATCCAACGGCAGTGGTGGGAACTGGGTGTCGTTGCAAGGAAGGACGCTGCCACACACTACCTGCTTCCGTGGCGCTCAAATCTTGACTGACTTCAAATCGTGAGAGAGAGGCAATTGTCGAGCTGCAGTTGCCAACGGCTAGAATGAGCGAAACACGCCCACAACAGAGCACTCAGTGGAGGTGCTAAAGTCGCGGGCAAAGACGATCATTTATGACACAGTGAAAAATTGTTCTGAAAACACCCCTGGTCGGGTGAATACGTGGTGGTTAAACTGAGCAAAAAGTTCTGGGATTCCACTAGAATTCGCGGTTTCCCACCAAAGTTAATGTCACGAGTTTATTCAAATACTTAATCGCGCCGACTCATGACATTACGCCCCGTGAAAATCAATTTTTTTTTTCTTCAGGAAAAAAAAAATTCAATATACATACATATAAATCCTAACTCAGTCACACAAGATTCACACTGTGGTGTGTGTGTGCTATCCTGCTACAGGAGAAAGTCACAGTTGCCAGTGAGCGAAAAAACCTCCTATTTACGTTAATAGAAGCAAGCTTGAGGGAAAAACTCCGTGACGACGGTGAAATATCCTGTACTCAGGTCAAACTGAGAGAAAAGTTCGCTACATTTACATTAACAACTAATTGTTATGTAGCGTAATGTATGTAGTACTGTTAGCCTCTGGAGAAAGTTACTTCACCCCTGACAATAAATAAGTAATACTAATAATAGTATCAGGTTCTTACTGGTGCATAACTCCTAGAAGGCACAACGGATTTTAAACTGAATACAACAAGACTGGCCTAAGTACCAGTTAGGAATGGCAAACGTTTATGCAAGCCAGGAGCTATAAGAGAAATAAGCTTAATTGCGGAGAAATGAAACAAGACTTTACATTACATTAAGCTTAAGAAAAAGAACTGTTGAATTTATTGATTACAAAATAAATTTAACGTTACATTGCAAAATCAAATTAATGAGATCGCACTCACTGAAAAGCTAAATTCTTATGCCTAGGAAAAACACCATAACTAAACTCTTAAGTCTAGGAAAAATGAAAAGAAAATACTGGTCAATGAATGCAGTGTATCACCAACGAAGGGTGGGAGCCTGGAGAACTGTAGTCTAGTGGAGCCTGGGTGCTCCTGACCTCTCACTTCTGGAGCACAGAACCTCACTCCGTCACAGCAGACACTGGACTGAGTAACTCGTGGGAAAGAAAAGGGAGTGCTAGGCCGCATTTTTTTAACAGTCGATTGAGCGAAACGCGCCCAAAACAAATCACTCAGCGGAAGCGCTAATGTCTCACACAAAGACGATCACGTATGACAATGAAAAATTGATTTGACAAGGCTTCCGTCCGAATGAGCGGTTACTGAACGATAAACTGGGATTCCACTTGAGTTCATGGTTTCCCACAAAAGCCAATGTCACTAGCCGACTCGTGACGTTACGCCCCATAAAAATCAAATCTTTCTTCAGAAAAAAGATTTCAATATACATACATATAAATCCTAACTCAGTCACACAAGATTCACACTGTGGTGTGTGTGCTATCCTGCTACAGGAGAAAGTCGCAGTCGCCAGTGAGCAAAAAAACCTCGTATTTACGTTAATAGAAGCAAGCTTGAGGGAAAAACTCCGTGACGACGGTGAAAATCCTGTACTCAGGTCAAACTGAGCGAAAAGTCGCTACATTTACACTGACAACTAATTGTTGTGTAGCGTGGTGTATGTAATACACGGTGTAGGTGTGACAGTTGTAGTGTAACTGTACCTACGTGTAAAATGACACAGTAAATATTAATAATATGGTGACGACGAAGGCAGAGGAGAAGAGGCGGCAGCGTGCTGCCGATCAGTTGGCCCGCACAGCAAAACTGCTACACCCATTGCTGTACCTGCAAAACTGCTGTACCTGCAAAACTGCTACACCCATTGCTGTACCCCCCTCCCTCTCCTTTTTTGTTCTTTTTTTGTTTTTACTGACTAGGCTGAGACATGAAATCAGCCAAATTGTCCCGGGTCAACACCTAGCCTCCTTTACAGGGCCCCACAGAGACGGCCTCAGCCTGCCGGCACTCTGGCTCCTAAAGCCCGCATGAAGCAGTCCACCACTGCTGCTGCTCCCGATGCTGACCCTGCCCAGCCCCGACGCCTCACCACCAAGACTGGGTGCCCCATTACCACTCCCGCTGCTGCAGCTACATCATCTGCCACTGCTCCCCTCTCCACCTGACAGCCGTCCCACTTTTGTCAAACAGGAGTGACACCTTTCTAACTCCAGCTCTGACTCCTCTGATGCCTCTCCTGCCCCAGCAACCAGCAGCGATCCTGACGGACTTGCCATTCCCCCACTTGGTACCCACGACTCTGCCATCACCGCATCTCGCCCCTCCAAATCTTCTCGTATCCACGAACAGATGGAAACCGGGAACAACAACACCGACCCTACTCCTAGCACTTCCTCTGCCACTGACACAGATGCCTGCCTTATGAAATTCAAGGCGGAAGAGGCGGTGGTGTCCCGCTGCTCAAATGGCAAGCCTAAACCATGTCACTTTGTCCCGCGAGGAGTTGCAAGATCTCAGGAGACAGCGGTAAGCGTCATGGAGAACTTGGGGAAAGCCCTGGGTCTCCAGATTGACATGAACCCCTTAATCAAGGCGGTGGATGCTATCATCCAGAAGGTGGTCCAGGCAAAACACCATCTCAACGCTTCCACACCCACCACCACCCAATCTTCGCCACTAACATCGCCCCACACCCAGCAACCCACTCCAGCCCCACCGCCCCACCAGCCGACGATGCCTGCCACCCAGCCAGGACTCGCGCCAGCCATGGCAGGGATAGATGCGGAACGGTGTGCCCTCAGCCTCCCCCCGGGGATAGCCTCCCCTCATCCCCCTCCCCACCAACACTCTCTCCACAGCCACCCTTCGAGTCTTGCAGTGGAACTGCCTAGGGGCTTGGAGCAAGCTCACCCACCTTCAAGATGTGGGTGTCAGAGAGGATGTCCATGTCATCCTCCTGCAGGAGATGCTCCTTCCTTGGGGGTCCACTTTTAGATTCGGTTGCTTTAGGAGTCACTTTCTCCCAGGATCGAGGTCTTACATGGGGATGTGCCATCCTAGTAAGGAATCACATCCCCTTTTCTGACTATGTCCTTCCTGTACACCGCAGAGAGGGTGTCGAGGTGCAGGGCATCATCCTGCAACTCACCACCATCCCCCTCAACATCTGAAATGTGTACAAGAGCCGGGACAGCACACTCGACCTGGATGAAATTTTGACTCTGGCTGCATCAGAACCTACCTACATAGGCAGTGACCTGAATGCCCACCACCCTATCCTCTCCTCTCCCCATCCATCAAACAAGGAAGGGCAACACCTCACCATGATCCTCGAGGACATACCGGGAGTTACCTTGCCCAACGATCTCGTCGACCCCACCCACATTAGAGGTGGGAGGCGACCTCACATTCGTCTCCTCGTCTCTAACTGGTAACTCGATGTGGTCGCTACATCCGTTCCTCATCAGTGACCACTTTGCCATGGTGACAGAACTATGGGCGGCACCCCTTCCACCCCCACCACTGCCCCCCCCTTCCTGGAACACACGTCAAGCTCACTGGCGAGACAACGAGCAGACTGCTGGGGGTCTCATAGTTGACAATACTACCTCATTATCCCTCGAGGATCATGCCGAACACGTCGCCCTCACCCTCAGAGGCACTGCTGCAGATAGTGTTCCGCCCTCCAGGTCTCTTACCACTCTCGTCAAAGACCATTGGTTCTATGACAAGAGGGTACGCGAGCTGAACCACTGCCTTAACGCAGCTTTCAAGACCCATAGGAGATGCCCTTCCTCTACCATCAGAAAATAAATGGCTGCAGTAGCATGCCATGCCTCCCAAGAAAAATGCTGTTTAAGGGACAAGGCCTGGATATGGTGGTATCGATCGCTCGATTCGCACTCCTTTCTGAAGGAGGTGTGGACGAGAATCAGAAGCGTATCAGGTAACCGGCCTCCCAACCCTCCATCTCATCCTGATCCCGCAGGAGAGGCCTCTCACCTCGCCTCTTATTTCACCAAAAGGACCTCACCCACCATCCTCCCCCAGTCCATCAGGGACATGCAGGATTGTCTTGGAGGCCCAAGGATTGCTGTTATAGATGCTGCCTGCTCACATCCTGACGATACTGACATGCTTTTTACCGACAACGAACTGGACGAGGCCCTTCATGGCAGGAGAGACACAGCCCCTGGTGCTGATGGTCTAACCTACTCCCTCCTTGCACGATCAGGACAGAGGGGGAAATCCCTCATCCTCGACTTGTATAATCATTCATGGGTGGAAGGACGCCTCCCTTTGTCATGGAAGACTGCCATTATACATCCCATTCATAAGTCACACAATCCCGCTGCAATGAGACCTATCTCTCTTCTCAGCTGCATCGCAAACACAGCCGAATGCCTCGTACTTTCTCGCCTTGCCTGGAAATTAGGCCCACTACACTTGTGGCTCTTCGTCTGTCTCCCTGGCAGGAGCTCTCCGCAGTGCCTCGCCTCTTTTCTTGGTGAGCTGAGATGTGGTTGAGGCATGGCAGTCTTCCTTGACCTAGAGAAGGCCTTTGAGCAAGCCAACCCCGACACTGTCCTGGTGGCACTTGTAGCCAAAGGAGTTTGTGGCAGGCTTCTCTCCTGGTTACGTAACTTCTTTGTCGGCTGCTCTGCCAGTGTCCACTTTCAGGGGCAGCTCTCCCCTTCCTACCCCCACGTCAATGGTACGCCTCAAGGAAGCGTGCTCAGGCCTCTCATGTTCAACATCCTAGTCGAACGTCTGCTGTCGATCGACTTTGGCAGGGGTATCACGCTCCTCTGCTACACTGACAATCTTGCACTCGTCTTCTCTCATAGGGATTGCTACGATCGTGCTTCGACTGATCTAACCCACCTCCATGACAGATGTGAACTGGGCATCAAGATCAATCTTCAGAAAGCAAAATGCATGCCCTTCGGCCTACAGGCCCCTGAGTTTCCACTCTCTCTCAGAGGTCACCACCTAGACATCGTTTGCAGTCATCTGTACTTGGGCGTGTGGTTTGACAGTCGCTTGACCTTTTCCCAGCACGTGCGGTACCTACGAGAGAGGGCCACCCCCAGGATCTTAGTGCTCAAAGCCTTCTCCTGTTGCAATCTTGGCACCTCTCCTCGCTTCCTCAGGACCTTCTACACACACGGCAAAGGTCACCTGTTGACTACAGTGCGATATGTCTTGCAGGGCTATCAGAAACACAAGCACATTCTCTCAAAGTTCTGCAAAACTCTTCACTACGTGTTGTGCTAGGAGCTTCCCCATGGACGCGTATCGAAAATCTTGGGATGGAGAGCTGCTTCCCATCACTTAAACACCTAGTGTGGAGTTGTTTGACAGCAGTCGCTGCCCAGCTCTGCAGACACAGGCCACAGCTTCCTGTGTCTGCACTCTTGCAATGCATCTTTGCCAGGCCCCATCACTTTCAATTGAGAAAGGACTGGGCACTCTCCATGGCCTCCCTTGCTCACAACTTTGACATAACAGACGCTGTACAGGGAGGCCCTGACCTTCCTCATCTCGACTATTCACCCCACTGCGCCGTGGCTGCCCCCTGTGATTCGGAGTCTTGCCCCTCCTGGCACCTCCCCGAGAGCATCCCTGCCCACCCTCGTATGGCAAGATGCACCCAGAAGGATCGCAGCCCTCTGGGTCCCAGGGGCAAACGAGTATTACACTGATGGCTCAGTCACTGCTGACGGGTCAATAGGCGCTGCATTCTACTGTGAAGGCCATGTCGAGACCTGGAGGCTCCCTACTGGGGCCCCTGTGTACGAGGCAGAGTTCGTCGCCATCCTCAGTGCTCTAAGAGATGCCTATCAACACCACAACAGGTGTGTCATCATCCACACAGACTCGCTCTCGTCTCTGCACAGCCTTAGTTCACGACACTCCACAGACAATGTTGGCCTGCTGACCTCTGTCTACGCAGTGGCTGATGCTATAACACGTACCGACACCGACATCCTTCTCCACTGGCTACCTGGCCGTGTGGGAATACGAGGGAACGAGCTAGCCGATGTGCAGCACGCGCTGTTACAGCTCTCCCGTCCATCACCTTCCAACTCAATCCCACATTAGCTCAAATCAAGCACAGAGCTCACACCTCCACCGTCAGACGCACGCTTGATGATCACGACAACCAGGTTGCTGCTGGCTCATGATCAGCCACCTGGTACGCACGAGCCACGCACTATGAGCTCCACGTTCTACCCCCACACACACCCAACTCGCTCATCATTCACCTGCGATGCCTACGACTGGGACACCCTGGTTATTCCCAAATTGTTGGCCAAGCCCCAGACCCATGCCCCCATTGTCATCAGTGTGATGAGTGGCCTCCTCTACACTATCTCCTCAATTGCCCTTCCACTGATATTCTTCGCCTCGTGCCACAAAACTGTCTCGTCCTGCGCGGGTCTCATCTCGACACTGCTGCCGAGATTGTTGCTCTCCCCCCCATCTCAGCTCTTCTTTCCATTGTCTCCTCCTATCCTCCACCCCGCTAGACGTTCCGTATCCCTCTGATTTACTAGAATTTCCCCCCCTGACAGGCGTTACTTGCCAGTGTCCACACTATTAAGATAGAGGGATAAATCTTAACAAACAAACACAAACAAACGGTTTGGGGGAAGAGATCCGTTCCATGTACGGAGAAGAACGTAGCGCTTGGGACTTTAGGTGATGCAGTTTACCGAGAACCTGTAGAAAACTCTAGTAGTAGTGGTAGTAGTAATAGTAGTAGTAGTAGTGTTGCAATGGTAAAAGATCATACTCCTGCGTTTGGTAAAATCCCAGATCGTTATTTTCGCGAGTTCAAAGTGCTTGGTATGAATTTGTTCAGCCACTGCCATGTTGTAAAGGTTACAGCATTTAGTTTACAACAATACCGCATTGTAAACTTTATTAAGGTTTGAGTACTATTTGTACTGTGCCTCATGGAATTTGGATTTTTTCTGTTAATGGGCTTTGTTATTAGCCCAGTAGACTTTCGTAATACAGTACAGGATTGATATTAATTTTCCAAGCAAAGTTTTTTGTACTTTCAAGATTACACTTAAATAGCGTAGAAATTATTTTTGCAGGTACTTAACGCATTTTAGTGATGTTACTCATTTCGCTAATACTTTACAGGTATGTTATGAATTAGCCTGTTTATCCTATTTTAAAATTTGCCAGGATTGTTTTTAGCTAATTAGTCTGATTTTTTTTTTTAATAAACAGTTTATTACAGGAGTTTTGGTTATTAACCTAGTAAATCATTCTTGGTAATGGTTTGCTGGATGGTTATTAGCCGATATATATGTATCGGTATATATCTAATTAAGGCAATGTGTTTACTTACTTGATTATTTACTGTTAATAGTGTACAAGTTTGGTGTTACACTATTAAACTAATTTCTATGCATATTACTCTCTGTCTGTCTGTCTGTCTGTCTGTCTGTCTGTCTCTCTCTCTCTCTCTCTCTCTCTCTCTCTCTCTCTCTCTCTCTCTCTCTCTCTCTCTCTCTCTCTCTCCTCCTTCCTATATTTCCTGAGAGAAAGGGGAGGGGAGGCGAAGGGCATTGTTTATTATCCTAGCATTATTTGGTAGTGTTAATGAATTCGTACATCCTGCATGCAGTTGTAATGAACATTCTTTTTCATTTTCAGAACCTCATCGCTTACAGCTGGATAATGTGCCGCAGAAGGGAAGGTAAGCGTGACTTTTAATGTTTTCTACGGACATACTTACTGGCAGTTGTTATCTGCGACGCTGTGTTGGTTTCTTC
>NC_136960.1:10479248-10676748 GCF_032717465.1 Coenobita brevimanus | reverse complement strand
TCTGTGTATCTCCTCTTTTCATCTAACTTTCTTACTGTAATCCATCATTCCATCCAAACCCACCCATCCACATGTACTCTGCTGCTAGACCTTCACACCATCCTTGGTATACATCTCCTTCTCGTCGCATTTATAACTGCAGCCCTTCATCCCCTCCCAATCCTTTCTCTCACACAAACTCCCCAACTCAGTTCTCTGTCAGTTCTTTACTTCTTTCTCTTATTCCTTTAATACACTATAACTGCAATCCTTTTCAATAATCCCACCCTGGCCCGGCCCTGCCAGCAACACAAACCAGTTCTTGGCTTAGTAGAGACAGAATCCATTTATCTCCCAACCTGACTCTCAAAGTTTATTTCTATCTGATAGCCATGTCGGGTGATGTGTAAGTTGCTGAAAGATTTTTTGTCCATGTTTGGGGTAGAATTAGTTGGTAAGTGCCCAGTTGTTAGTTTAGGTTAGGTTCTGTGGGTGTTAGGTTAGGTTATCCGGTTCTTAGGTTTGGTTAGGTTCCGTTCCTCGGTTCGTAGGTTAGGTTAGGTTTCCAGTTAATAGGCTAGGTTAGATTATCTGGTTCTTAAGTTAGGTTGTGTTATCTAGTTCTTAGGTTAGGTTGTGTTATCTAGTTCTTAGGTTAGGTTGTGTTATCTGGTTCTTAGGTTAGGTTGTGTTATCTGGTTCTTAGGTTAGGTTGTGTTATCTGGTTCTTTGGTTAGGTTGTGTTATCTGGTTCTTAGGTTAGGTTAGGTTATCTGGTTCTTAGGATAGGTTATGTGGTTGTTTGATAAGGGTTTGATGTGTCTCCAGATAACCACCTTCAGGGTTGCCTCATGCGATATTAATAACTAAACTGGTGGGACATAATCTCAAGTGGTGATTAATTCCACCTGATCGGACAGTGTGAAGAGGGAGGTGTGTGTGCGAGAAGTATTTACCGTGGCTGTTATGGCTTCTGGAAAGTACCTGGGTATTTGTAACTACAAGCCTGATAACTTGCCACGTAATCATAACTTATAGGCAGTGAACTCGGCTGCAGGTCTTTATTGCATTTCTAAATTATTTTGTCCTAACCTTCCACGCAATTATTCGAAGTTATTGGCAGGTTTGGTCAATTTTTCAAATCATAAATAAGCATCAGCTGTACCATAGCCAGCTCTGTATAGTACGGTACTATGAAAGGGAGCTTGGTGTTATTTAGATGAGAGAGAGAGAGAGAGAGAGAGAGAGAGAGAGAGAGAGAGAGAGAGAGAGAGCGCAGTTTGTATCCCTCTTTATATTTCTTTCTGCAAAACATTTGTCGCGGAAGAAAAATTAATGCAAAGTATATTTGTTTTCGCAAGGAGGACAAGGAAAGACAATGTCGTATCTTCCCCAGGCTCTCTTTCTACCTGCAAAAGCAGTTTTTACTCGTGAAAGGAATATCATGATTAGCTATATTACAAACTGACACCAGTCTGTTGGCATGAGTCTCTGATGGATCCCACTGCTTCAGCCATCCCATCTGATCCCTTATATTGGGGTTTGCGGGCTTGATATGGCACAAGGGGCTAAAATACACTCACAGAATAACGTAGTTATGATTATTTTCCTGGCACCAGTAAGTTTTTTTTTTTTTTTTCCACAGGAGGAACAAGACATAGAGAAGATAATATACCTCCCCTTGTCTTTCTTGTCCATATAGATCATAGATACCCACGATAAAAAAAGTACCAGCACCCTGGGATCGGATAAGATGTGGAATGCTTTGTCTCTGGTTCAATCGGTAGTGTTGGTATGCCTGTTTAATTCACAGTGCTCATTATAATGCAATACCGTATGAAAGTTTGGGGCTAGATATTACTAATTGGCAACTCTGTCACAACCGCAGTGCCAACATATCCGTGTCATTTCCCATAAAGCATAGTCCGTGTATCATAATGTCTCACTGAGAGGGTGCAGATACTTTTTTTAAATCGAGGGTACAACAGGGAATTTATGGTAAATTTGTGTCAGGTTGATAGTGAGTGTACGGTCAGTAACTCAGACTTTCGTTTCTTTAGTCAGTTGTAGATAGTTTAATATGCACACACACCACAAAGCCAGCCAGGAGATAGGACGTGTGTGCTGGGCAACCCCCAGGTCCTGTCCTCCACCCTTACTGATTTTTAACCAGCCCATACCCCACTGACCGGGCTAATGTATGGCCCGGCCTGCTTTCTCTGTGCAGGAAATCTTTGAAAGAAAGAAAGAAGTTTAATATGCTTGATCTTTGCTTTATTTTTACTAATCATTAAACTTACTTCAAATCCTTTTAATTTTCTTCTGCTTTCTATTTTTTTTTTCTCCGTTTCTTCCTCTAGTTCATTTTCCTTCTCGCCTTCCCCTTAGTCCCACTTTCCTGCGTCTGCTTTCCATCTCCTCTTCGGCATCCTCCGACTCAGCCTCCTCGTGTGTCTCTTCTGTCTTGACCTCTCTCTGGTGTTTCCTCCCGTTTTTTTTTCTTTTTTCGTTTTCCTTTCAGCAAAATTTTATCCCGTTTCTGCTTCTTACAATGCTTACTGTATCTGATATTCTGCTACCACCTTTTATTTTGATCTCTTGCCTTCCTCTTTCAGTACTTTTCCTATTTCTCATAATCGATATTTTTCTTCTGGTGCTCTTCATATTCCCGCAGTTTCTTTTCCCTTTCTTATTCATCCGCTTCTTCCTAAACCTGCTTTCCCCATATTTTCAGCCATTCTTCGTAACTTGTCTGCTTCATCCTATTTGGATCTTATTCACTGTCTACCCATATTTATTTACATCTCCCTTCATTTCCATCCACATTCCTCCTTCTCTCAACATACTGTTTCATTCCCGTTTACATCCATCTTACTTTTTCTCCCATTCTAGTCTTCAGAGATATCCATCAGGCCAGAGAGCAGCGGAGTTGTGTCCAGCTTGGGGCGCCCTGGCTCTCAATTACCAGCCTAAGTAACGGTGTCAGTAGGGCAGTTGTTAAGGCCGTTTCCAAAACATTCTCGAGAAGATCCTTGTGGTGGATAATTATATTATCTCCGCTTTCAGTCAGTTTTACGATCGTGGGAGGCAAAAACTAGGTATGGGGTAGTTAATGGATGGAGCGATATGCCTAGGGTTCGACTGTGGGGGATAATAATGATAATTAAAAAAAAAAAAGTGGGTACGTGGTGAGGGATAAGAATATGAATATAGTGAATGTGTTAGAAGAGATATAATGTGATAAGAGCTGAGGAATTGATAAATGAAAAGTAAAGCCCGGGAAAAAAACAAAAAAAACAAGAGTGTTATAAATTTAATCCACAGCCAACAGCATACTCATATGCCTAAGATACCTTCGTTTCAGTTAGGATGTAATTACAGTAATTAGCAAGTCTCCAAAAAGACGCCATGCCTGTGTTAAGTTACAATACAAGTAGGCACCATACTTTAGGACAAAATGTTTGTCCTTCACGTACCCGATAGTGATACATGGTTCGTGTGCTTATGGTTTGTTTATATTTGTAGGCCTTCGCTGCTTTATCAGCCTAAGAATTATTCAAAAGGTGTATTGAAACCACAAATAAGACAGAGTCGCAAAACTAAGACGGTGGCACAGAATGCTGCAGTCGCCTGTGGACGAACTGGAAAGCAAGATGAAGCCACAGCTAGGCTAAGACACATTGATGTCTATATAGCCAGTATGTATAAAATATATGTGTATGACGCAGCCATGGGATCCGTATTATACATATGCATATAAAATATACCTGTGCATAAGGACGCTAATGTAAGACAAAATCCCATTTATGACGAGGTGTAGAATATTTGATGCAAAAGTATTAGATGCAAAAGAATATAAGACGCAGTCAGTTATAATTATAGTGGCATGAGAGCGTAATTTGAAATAAAAGGCAGATCGAGACCCGTATAGATCAAAAGCAAGTTGATCAAGTAATGGACTTTTTGTATATCAGTCGTTGGTCGTGTTATCAGGGGGCCAGTGTGTTCCTTCTGACCATCAAATATCTTTTCTCCTTTTCTTATTACATAACCTCTTATATCCTTCTCTGTGTATCCTCCATCTTCTGTCCTCCATCTCTTCACTTCTCTATCTCGCATACCGGTATGAGTATATATTTATGGCAGTATTTCTTTTGTCATTTTTCTTGCATGCTCTCTCTCTCTCTCTCTCTCTCTCTCTCTCTCTCTTTCCATTATCCACTAGCGTCCTTTGGCCTCAACCCTCTACGTCCAAGCCTTGACTCACAGACTTACCGTCAGTTTCATACGTAGCTGAGACTCGTTTTTTGTAGGAGGGACAAGGAAGACAGAGTACACAAAACTTTCATATCTTACAGCAAAACCTATTCGTGGAACAAATAAAAATGGTTGTGGTTGCTGTGGGGCAGTTTGGGTTGTGTTTGGAAGCTGTATATGGGTAGCTGGGTTGTGGGATTGGAGGATTGGAGTTTTTTAAGGTCGATCGGCGTCGCGAAATAAAACCGTGAAGAGAAATAAGCATGCTGAGAAAAGGAATAGATGTGATGGGTTGGAAAGGTGGTGGAAAAATTGGCGTTTTGGGATTTCTGGTTTGATAAAGTTGAGGTTTATTTCAAAAGGTTTTACTAGAATGAAATAGTGAGTTTTACGCCAGGTACCCCTTTTTTGGATAAGGGCTAAGGCGTTGCCCCTGGGTAGAGGACTTTGGTTTGGAGCGTGTAGCATTTTATGACCGGATGCCCTTCCTGATGTCTACCAATGACCCTTGGGTGGATTCGATCCTCCGACTCTTCGGTCAGAGTGGAGCGCTCTAACCCACTGAGCCACGGCTGCTAAAATGAAATGGTTAAAAAAAGGGGGGGAGGGGCCATGAGAAAAAAAATGGATGGGATTTTTTTTGAGGGGGACATAAGAATACATCCAGCGAAAAACAGTGCAGTAAACACAACGGTTTCAGTGCAGCTAAGATTTATTTCAGTCTTCAAAAACAAAACAAAAACAACAATGTCACAGCGCTCTCATATACCTGGCGTCGTGTTACGTGAGGTTAATTACCATACATTATACTTTTCACTTAATCATGAACAACAAATATTTAGGAGAGCTTGTGACTTCCAGGAACAAGGAAATAACTTAAAAATTACGAGAAAATATAATGGGCTGGGTCTGTTGAAGGGTGAGGAGGGTGTGAGGTGAAGTAATGAGGAGTGAAGCAGGTGAGGGGTAGGGCAAGTGTGGGGGTGAGACAGATGAAGGGTAGGGCAGCTGTGGGGTTTGGCAGGTGTGGGATGGGGCAGATGTGGGATGAGGCAGGTGGAGCATAAGTGGTCTGCCCAGGGACCAAAAAGCCGACCCTGGTGAGGGGTTAGACTGGTGAGAGGTCTGGCAGGTGAGGGGTGAGGCATATGATAGGGTGAAGCTGGTGAGAAGTGAGGGGTGAGGCTGGGCAGATGAGAAGTGGGGTAAGTGTGGGGTGGGACATTGTCCAAACAGGGCCAAGAAAACTCACTCCCTTCCTCCAGAAAGAGCAGCCCACAAACCCGGAAAACACCCTAGGGCGGGGCATTCTGCCCAGGGCCGAGAAAACTCTCTCCCCTCCCCCAGAGAGAGCGGCCCAAAAACCCGGAAAACACACTAGGGCGGGGCATTCTGCCCAGGGCCGAGAAAACTCTCTCCCTTCCCTCAGAGAGACTGGCCCAAAAACCCGCAAAACACCCTAGGGCGGGGCGGTCAGCCCAGGGCCAAGGAAACTCTCCCTTCCCGCAGAGATAGCGGCCCAAAAACCCGGAAAACACCCTAGGGCGGGGCGGTCAGCCCAGGGCCATGGAAACTCTCTCCCTTCCCTCAGAGAGAGCGGCCCAAAAACCCGGAAAACACCCTAGGGCGGGGCGGTCAGCCCAGGGCCATGGAAACTCTCTCCCTTCCCTCAGAGAGAGCGGCCCAAAAACCCGGAAAACACCCTAGGGCGGGGCGGTCAGCCCAGGGCCTAGGAAACTCTCTCCCTTCCCTCAGAGAGAGCGGCCCAAAAACCCGGAAAACACCCTAGGGCGGGGCGGTCAGCCCAGGGCCAAGGAAACTCTCTCCCTTCCCTCAGAGAGAGCGGCCCAAAAACCCGGAAAACACCCTAGGGCGGGGCGGTCAGCCCAGGGCCAAGGAAACTCTCTCCCTTTCCCCACAGAGAGCGGCCCAAAAACCCGGAAAACACCCTAGGGCGGGGCGGTCAGCCCAGGGCCAAGGAAACTCTCTCCCTTTCCCCACAGAGAGCGGCCCAAAAACCCGGAAAACACCCTAGGGCGGGGCGGTCAGCCCAGGGCCAAGGAAACTCTCTCCCTTTCCTCACAGAGAGCGGCCCAAAAACCCGGAAAACACCCTAGGGCGGGGCGGCCAGCCCAGGGCCAAGGAAACTCTCTCCCTTTTCCCACAGAGAGCGGCCCAAAAACCCGGAAAACACCCTAGGGCGGGGCGGTCAGCCCAGGGCCAAGGAAACTCTCTCCCTTTTCCCACAGAGAGCGGCCCAAAAACCCGGAAAACACCCTAGGGCGGGGCGGTCAGCCCAGGGCCAAGGAAACTCTCTCCCTTTTCCCACAGAGAGCGGCCCAAAAACCCGGAAAACACCCTAGGGCGGGGCGGTCAGCCCAGGGCCAAGGAAACTCTCTCCCTTCCCTCAGAGAGAGCGGCCCAAAACCCGGAGAACACCCTAGGGCGGGGCGGTCAGCCCAGGGCCAAGGAAACTCTCTCCCTTCCCTCAGAGAGAGCGGCCCAAACACCCGGAAAACACCCTAGGGCGGGGCGGTCAGCCCAGGGCCAAGGAAACTCTCTCCCTTTTCCCACAGAGAGCGGCCCAAAAACCCGGAAAACACCCTAGGGCGGGGCGGTCAGCCCAGGGCCAAGGAAACTCTCTCCCTTCCCTCAGAGAGAGCGGCCCAAAAACCCGGAAAACACCCTAGGGCGGGGCGGTCAGCCCAGGGCCAAGGAAACTCTCTCCCTTCCCTCAGAGAGAGCGGGCCAAAACCCGGAAAACACCCTAGGGCGGGGCGGTCAGCCCAGGGCCAAGGAAACTCTCTCCCTTCCCTCAGAGAGAGCGGCCCAACACCCCGAAAACACCCTAGGGCGGGGCGGTCAGCCCAGGGCCAAGGAAACTCTCTCCCTTCCCTCAGAGAGAGCGGCCCAAAAACCCGGAAAACACCCTAGGGCGGGGCGGTCAGCCCAGGGCCAAGGAAACTCTCTCCCTTCCCTCAGAGAGAGCGGCCCAAAAACCCGGAAAACACCCTAGGGCGGGGCGGTCAGCCCAGGGCCAAGGAAACTCTCTCCCTTCCCGCAGAGAGAGTGGCCCAAAAACCCGGAAAACACCCTAGGGCGGGGCGGTCAGCCCAGGGCCAAGGAAACTCTCTCCCTTCCCTCAGAGAGAGCGGCCCAAAAACCCGGAAAACACCCTAGGGCGGGGCGGTCAGCCCAGGGCCAAGGAAACTCTCTCCCTTCCCTCAGAGAGAGCGGCCCAAAAACCCGGAAAACACCCTAGGGCGGGGCGGTCAGCCCAGGGCCAAGGAAACTCTCTCCCTTCCCTCAGAGAGAGCGGCCCAAAAACCCGGAAAACACCCTAGGGCGGGGCGGTCAGCCCAGGGCCAAGGAAACTCTCCTCCTTCCCTCAGAGAGAGCGGCCCAAACTCCCGGAAAACACCCTAGGGCGGGGCGGTCAGCCCAGGGCTAAGGAAACTCTCTCCCTTCCCGCAGAGAGAGCGGCCCAAACTCCCGGAAAACACCCTAGGGCGGGGCGGTCAGCCCAGGGCCAAGGAAACTCTCTCCCTTTCCCCAGAGAGAGCGACCCAAAAACCCGGAAAACACCCTAGGGCGGGGCTGTCAGCCCAGGGCCAAGGAAACTCTCTCTCTTCCTTCAGAGAGAGCGGCCCAAAAACCCGGAAAACACCCTAGGGCGGGCGGTCAGCCCAGGGCCAAGGAAACTCTCTCCCTTCCTTCAGAGAGAGCGGCCCAAAAACCCGGAAAACACCCTAGGGCGGGGCGGTCAGCCCAGGGCCAAGGAAACTCTCTCCCTTCCCTCAGAGAGAGCGGCCCAAAAACCCGGAAAACACCCTAGGGCGGGGCGGTCAGCCCAGGGCCAAGGAAACTTTCTCCCTTCCCTCAGAGAGAGCGGCCCAAAAACCCGGAAAACACCCTAGGGCTGGGCGGTCAGCCCAGGGCCAAGGAAACTTTCTCCCTTCCCTCAGAGAGAGCGGCCCAAAAACCCGGAAAACACCCTAGGGCGGGGCGGTCAGCCCGGGGCCAAGGAAACTCTCTCCCTTCCCTCTGAGGGAGCAGCCCAAAAACCCGGAAAACACCCTAGGGCAGGGCGGTCAGCCCAGGGCCAAGGAAACTCTCCTCCTTCCCTCAGAGAGAGCGGCCCAAACACTCGGAAAACACCCTAGGGCGGGGCGGTCAGCCCAGGGCCAAGGAAACTCTCTCCCTTTCCCTAGAGAGAGCGGCCCAAAAACCAGGAAAACACCCTTGGGCGGGGCGGTCAGCCCAGGGCCAAGGAAACTCTCTCCCTTCCCTCAGAGAGAGCGGCCCAAAAACCCGGAAAACACCCTTGGGCGGGGCGGTCAGCCCAGGGCCAAGGTAACTCTCTCCCTTCCCTTAGAGAGTGCAGCCAAAAAATCCGAAAAACACCCTAGGGCGGGGCGGTCAGCCCAGGGCCAAGGAAACTCTCTCCCTTCCCTCAGAGAGAGCAGCCCAAAATCCTGGAAAACACCCTAGGGCGGGGCGGTCAGCCCAGGGCCAAGGAAACTCTCTCCCTTCCACCAGAGAGAGCGGCCCAAAAACCCGGACAGCACCACAGGGCGAGGCGGTCTGCCCAGGGCCTTACGGATGAGGTGATGGTAGAGGGTGTTGGGTAGTGGCACCTCCACCTCCTTCACCTTCTCCATCTCTCTCGCCTTCACCATCCTCACCTCCTACACCACCCTCACCTTCACCACCCTCAGCTCCTTCACCACCCTCACGCCCTTCACCACCCTCACGCCCTTCACCACCCTCACGCCCTTCACTACCCTCACCCCCTTCACCTCCTTCACCGCCCTCACCTCCTTCACCGCCATCGCCCTGTTCACCGCCAGCGCCCCTTTCACCACCATCCTCCTTCACCGCCATCGCCCTGGTCACCGCCAGCGCCCCTTTCACCGCCATCGCCCCTGTCACCGCCATCGCCCCTGTCACCACCATCACCCCTATCACCACTACCTCCATCACCTTCCTCACCGCCCCCACCTTTTCCTTCACCTTCTCATTTGGCCAGATTCCAATTTAGTTACTTTCTGCTGTTAAAATACATCAGCAGTTGGAATCGGCGAATCCGAGTTTTTTTAGACGTACCATATCTGAATTTTTTATGAAGTGGGATTCTCTCTCTCTCTCTCTCTCTGACGAACTATTTAAGTTTTCTTTAAACCCGCATGCACCTGTTATGATGGCCAAGGTACTATGGAAGGAAGCCTTCGTGCGATGGCATCAATATAACTGAGTGGCCCAGCTGCCTGGTTGTGCAAACGGCCCTCATCTACTTCCTTTCTCCCCATCCTTCAAGGACAAGGTGAAGGTAAGGCTGCGGTCCATCGGGTTCACGTTCAGATTATCGCCGGAAACCCCTCCAGTAACGTATTAATTTACTGTTGGGAGGGATAGGAAGCTTTGTAACACTCCTCCCGCGTCACGCCTCCCCTCAACATGTCCGCCACTAGGTAGCGGGTACAAAGTTTTCTGACCTCATGCCCTTGCTGACGTCAGCCCTTGTGACGTAGTGGGGTACGTTGTGCGATATGTAAAGCTCATGTAGGTAATGCATGAGTTAATTACAGAAAAGTGTTTGGGAGTGTATGCTGGTCTGCTCTCCATATCAGATTCACACTGAAAAGGGTTAGCAATAGAGTATGGTCAGATATTCTGGTGGATAATGAAACAGAAGCTCCAGCTCTCCACAAATAAAAATTATACTCTGTGAAACAGGAGCTCCAGCTTTCCACGGATAAAAATCATACTCTAAGAGCCGCTCCAAATATCGGGCTTTCATAAACTACGAATAAAAGCACACACCAGGTGTAAATATATATATATTTCTAAAAACTTACCACTCGCTAAAATCAGAAACCTTCCGAGAGGTTTTGAAAATGGGACGGTGCGTGGAGAATGAGGCAGATCTGGTCACTCTGCCTAATGCACGGTGAGGCAGGGAGGGTGACAGGCAGAGAAAGAGTGAGGAGGGTGGCACTGAAGCAGCTGGTATTGAGGCTGAGAGGGAGTGAGTGGGAGGGAAGGGAAGGAAGGCAGGGGGGGAGTGAAGCAGGAAGGGGTAAGGCAGGGAGGAGTGAGGGAGGTGGGACTGGTGCAAGGAGGGGTGAGTCAGGGAGGGAGTAGGACAAGAAGAAAGGGAGTGAGGCAGGGAGGAAGTGTGAGGCAGGGAGGAGGTGAGGCAGGAAGGGAGCGAGAGACAGGAGAAAAACAAAAGTTATGCGAGACAGGGAAATGGAAGAGAAAAAAAAAGAGGAAAGAGAAGTGCGATGGAGAGTGAAGAGGAGTGAAGTAGAGGGGGTGTGGCAAGGGGAGTGAAAGATGAGAGAGGCAAGGGGAGAGAGGGAGGAGAGGGGCAGGGAGGGATGAGAGGAGAGGGAAAGGAGGTACATCAGAATGAAAGAGAGGTTGGAGAGGGAGGAAAGGGGAATGAGGCAGAGGAATTTTGAGCAGGGAAGATTTAGGCAGGGAGGAGTGAGGCAGGGAGGGGTAAATCAGGGAGGGTGAGGTAGGGCGGGGTGAGGAGGCAGGGAAGGGTGAGGCAGGGCGGGGTGAGGAGGCAGGGAAGGGTGAGGCAGGGCAGAGTGAGGCAGAGAAGGCGTGGCAGGGAAGGATGAAGCAGGTAAGGACTGAAGCTGAGAAGGGTGAAGTAGGTAGGGGTGGGGCAGGGCGAGGTGAAATGGGGGTAGCAACAATTTTATTCAGCCCAGACGATTTTACCCAGCTCAGGAGACATTATGAAGACTTAAATATTTTCATTCATAAACCCCTTTTACCCATGAACGTATCCTATATCAAATTCCTGTTGACTCCAAACGATTTTATTCAGCTTACCAAGTCAATTTTAAGCTGAATAAGAAGGCGTGGAAGAAACATGAATATACAGTACTAAAAATCACCAGTGCATTCTCGGAGTCAAAGGGTTAATATATTCACTTCTCTGGTGCCTTTTCTACAAGAATAAACTATAAAGGGGTTCTGGTGGTGAAGGTGGAGAAACAAGCGTAGGCTGTATTTATTAGTGGTACCTGGTAATACAGTCACGTCCGCATGTGATTTTGTCTAATCTGGCTATATTACACACACACACACACACACACAAATACGTTCCCACCCTCCTTACACACATATATATACACATACTCTCCCACCCCCAACCACACACACACACACACACACACACACACACACAGACACACACACACACACACACACACACACACACACACAAATACGTTCCCACCCTCCTTTTCACACATATATATATACACATACTCTCCCACCCCCAACCACACACACACACACACACACACACACACACACACACACACACACACACACACACACACACACACACACACACAGAGTTGATTGTCCTGCTTGATTAGACCAGTCAGCAAGGTATCAGTTGCGAGACACATAGAAGACAGCACAATAGTTCACCACGATAGTCACAGTAACACCCCCCCAGCCGTATTCTCATCGTTCAAGGAATCTCCCTAAAATCCTGACTAGGGGTTCATTCCTTGATATGTAAATAATTTCTTGAACGTTAAGACTGTTTTATGTAGAGAGATTGGGGAATGAGATATTGACAAGGAGGGTATATGTGAGTGAGGCGAAGGACGGGAGAAGGTGACTGAAGATGAGATGGAAGATGAGATACTGATTGTGAGAGTATATGTGAGGTGGAGGATGGGAGGAGATGACAGAGGATGAAATGGAGAGATGGGGTGGAGAGTAAGGGTATGTGAAATGGAGAGTGTGCAGCCTGATAGCGAAGTAAAGAATGATATTGTGGCCACCCTTCCCAGGATTAAGGCGTCTGGCTACTATTTCAGAAACACTCTAAAGATAACATTTTTTTTTTAATACAAGAAAAAGGGACCAAAGGCCACAAAAGTTACCATATTTCACTCATAACCTAATTCTTGTTGGGTAAGGAAGATGCCAAAAACCTCTTCCTTAGCAGAGTATTTCTCGATATTGCTCGCTAGTAATTTCTTAAACGTTTAGATGGTACCCCGACCAATCCCATCCGTCCCTCCATATTTCCTCTCCTAACCATCCTCTTCTCCTTCCCTCCTCTTACATCTCTTCTCCATCTTCTGCTGTTTGAAAGGACCAGTGTTCGGCCCCATCCTACGGCAGAGAACAGTTTAACAATGTAAATATCAATAAAAGAGACCACTAAAATTCCACAACAGCTAGCGACCTGTCATTGCAACACCCCAGTCGGTACCATCACATTCAATGAGATTGCCTTAGTATGAATCATTACGGACGGTGGGTGTCAGCTCCCAAATGGTGTCATGTGAAGGTGTAGGGCAAGCAGGAGGAATGGAGGGCCCCAGGGAACGGGGTATGATGCCTATGCCCAGAGTTGGTTACACAGATACTCCACTGCCACACACTCCTTCACTCATTTCAGACCCTATAAGTCATTCCACTAAAAGTTGGTCCATTTCACTGGGCACCCTGTGGAGACCTCGCTAACTCGTATACTTTCGTTTTTATATTTCTGAATCTTACCCACTCCATTCTTTTAGTGGATAAGGTGATGGTGTTGATTTGCAGCAGCAGCAGCAGCAGCAGCAGCAATAGTAGTAGTAGTAGTAGTAGTAGTAGAAGCAGTAGTAGTAGTAGTAGTAGTAGAAGCAGTAGTAGTAGTACTAGTAGTGGTAGTGGCAGCGGCAGCAGAAATAGTAATAATAGCAGCAGTAGTAATAGTAGTAGTGGCAGCAGTAGTAATGGTAGTAGTAGCAGCAGCAGTAGTAGTAGTAGCATTGGTAGTAGTAGCAGTAGTAGTAGGCGTAGTAGTAGTAGTAGCAGCAGCAGCAGTAATAAGTAGTAGTAGCAGCAGTAGAAATAGTAGTAGCAACAGCAGTAGTAGTAGCAACAGCAGTAGCAGTAGTAGCACCAGTAGTAGTAGTAGTAGTAGTAGTAGTAGTAGTAGTAGCAGCAGCAACAGCAGCAGCAGCAGCAGCGGTAGTAGTAGTAGTAATAGTGCTACTACTACTACTACTACTGCTGCTGCTGCTAGAAGTAGTACTAGTAATAATAGTAAAAGTAGTAGTAGCAGCAGCAGCAACAATAGTTGTAGTAGTAATAGTAATAGTAGTAGTAGCAGCAGCAACAACAACAGTAGTAGTAGTAGCAGTAGTAGTAGTAGTAGAAGTGGTAGTAGTAGTAGTAGTAGTAGTAGTAGCAGCAGTAGTAGTAGTAGTAGTGGTAGCAGTAGTAGTAGTAGTAGTAGTAGTAGTAGTAGTAGTAGTAGTAGTAGTAGTACTACTACTACTACTACTACTAGCTGCAGCAGCAGCAGTAGAAGTAGTAGTAGTTGTAGTAGTCGTAGAAGCAGTAGTATCATCATCATTATCATCATCATCATCATCCCCACTGTTATTATTATTATTATCATTATTATTATTATTAAGGAATTGTTGAACGTGGAGGATGGAAGTAATGCGAGTATAAGTGGCTGGGGAATGGCTGGAAGTGGAGGGAGGTGAGAAGACAGGAAGAAATCAGTAGGATAGAAGTTGTGGAAGCAATGAAGAAAGTTAAATCAGGGATAGCCCCAGGAATTGATGGAGTGTGTGGTGAAATGCTGAAGCATGGGGGAGAGATAGTAGTAGAATGGATGTGGAAGATGTGCAGATTGGCCTGGGAGGAAGGTAGAGTCCCGGAGGATTGGAAGTCAGGTATAATTATTCCTTTGTACAAAGGAAAAGGGGAAAAAGAAGTGTGTGGTAATCATAGGGGCATTTGTCTTCTTAGTGTAATAGGAAAAGTATATGGTAGGATACTTATTGACAGAGTTAGAGAAAGAACAGAGAAATTAGTTGGAGAAGAACAGGGAGGCTTTAGGAAGGGAAGCGGTTGTGTAGATCAGATATTCATTCTCAGATCTTTAGTGGAAAAGTTTCTAGAGAAGGGAAAGAAGTTGTATGCGGCTTTCATGGATTTGGAGAAAGCATATGGCAGGGTGGATAGACAAGGATTGTGGAAAGTGTTAAGAATATATGGAATAGATGGGAAGTTGTTGAATGCTGTGAATGTATTTACGATGGTGTGAAGGCTGCAGTGCGTGTGGATGGTGAACTAAGTGAATTTTTCTCTTTGAAAGTTGGGTTGAAACAGGGATGTGTCATGTCTCCATGGTTGTTCAATCTGTACATGGATGGGGTAATAAAAGAGGTACAAGGTAGGGTAGTGGATGTTGGAGTGGCCCTGGTGAGAGAGGATAGTGTTTGGAAACTCCCTGTACTGTTGTTTGCAGATGACACCGTGTTGTTGAGTGAAGACGAAGGGGAGCTGCAAGGCTTGGTGGATGAGTTTGAGAGAGTGTGTAAGAAACGGAATCTAAAGGTGAATGTAGGGAAGAGTAAAGTGATGGTCTTTGAGAGAGGTGAAGTCAGTGAATGTACAGTGAGGTTGGATGGTGAGGAATTGGAAAATGTGAGTACGTTTAAGTACTTGGGTAGTGTGATGAGTAAGGATGGAGGTTTGGAGGGTGAAATGCTTGAAAGGGTACAGCAGGGAAGAAAGGTTGTTGGTTCTTTGAAAGCAGTGATAAGAAACAGGGAAGTGAGCATGGAAGTGAAAAAGTTACTACATGACAGTATTGTGATACCAACTCTAACGTACGGAAGTGATGCTTGGACGTTGTTGGAAGGACACAAGTCAAGAGTGAGAGCCGTGGAAATGAGTTATTTAAGAGGAGCCTGTGGAGTCACATGGAGAGACAGGCTGACGAATGAGGATATAAAGGAGTGTTGTGGTGTTGATGTGGATGTGATAGGAAGCGTTATGAGGAACACACTGAGGTGGTTTGGCCATGTGGAGAGGATGGAGGGTGAAAGACTGACGAAGAGAGTGTATGTGAGTGAGGTGGAGGGGGAAAGAGGGAGGGGGAGGCCGAGGATGAGATGGAGAGATGGGGTGGAGAGGTATATGGGAGAGGGGTGTGTGAGTTGGGAGCAGGGAAGTGAAATGGCGGGGGACAGGGCGACTTGGAGGCTATTTGTTTGTGGCCACCCCAAACGGGATTGAGGCGTCTGGCAATAGATAGATAGATAGATAGATAGATTATTATAAATATTATTACTTGACGATGATGACAGTAAACATGATATGATAACAAGAGCAATCCGAGATTGCAAACTTCCGCCATGGCATTGTTTACCGAGTTAGAAGCAAAAATGTTATCATTGCCCCAGTCCCGCAATGGTAAAGAATTCTTTAATAACTTCCTAGATCAGGATGCTGATCCGGATCACCACCAAAATCTGTTAGGTTGTTCCTTGGGCCATACCCTAAGCCTCCAAAAAAATTCAGCAAAATCCTGTCATAACTTTTCCAGTAATCCTGCTAAATGACAGACAAACCAACGCCGGCAAAAACCTAACCACCTTGGCGGAGATAATAATGATGATGACGACGATGACGATAACGAACCTTCCGTCCACCGGTCCTTTATAACCCCATCCTGAGCGTAAGGGCCCAGGGCTAGGCTACACAGACCAGCCATTTAAACTCAAGAGTGACCTGAGATGCATCATGTCCCAGTAAATCCCAACCATCCTCGTCTTTAAACCCTTCTGGGCTATATCGACATGGTGCGTCTTAATCCACTACACCACCAGGCGCCTGTGTTTATTATACGGTAAACACTCAGCGTAATAAATGGTTTAACTCACTTTCCGTTTCCTCTCTCTCTCTCTCTCTCTCTCTCTCTCTCTCTCTCTCTCTCTCACACACACACACACACACACACACACACACACACACACACACACACACATTCTCTTCCCTTACATTGCCAGACCCTCTGCTCTTCCTCATTCCTACTCCCTCTCCTCCCCTCCCTCTTCTTAAATCCTCCTCCTCCTTCTCGAAATGTCCTCCCTCCCTCCCTAGCAAACAAACAGAAGCAAACGCCTTGTTTGGAGCTTGAATATATTTGGCGAGCGGAGGTGAGTGGTCTCTCATGTTTACACTTGCAAAACACACACACACACACACACACACACACACACACACACACACACACACACACACACACACACACACACACACACACACACACACACACACACACACACACACACACTCTCTCTCTCTCTCTCTCTCCATTACAGCGTATTTACTACAACACCCATCACCTCAGACACAATCATTCTCAGACCTCCATTAGCTTGTTTCCTTCCCTTCTTCACCCCACACCCTCCCTCACCCCACATCCCTCCCTCACCCTACACCCTCCCTCACCCTACACCCTCCCTCACCTCACACCCTCCCTCACCCTACACCCTCCCTCACCCCACACCCTTCCCACATCCCCACAGCCTCCCTCAACCCCACACCTTTCCTCACCTCACAGCCCTCCCACAACCCCACACATTCCCTCACCCCACTCCCTCCCTCACCCCACACCCTCCCTCACCCCACACCCTCCCTCACCCCACACCTTCCCTCATCCCACACTCTCCCTCACCCCACACCCTCATTTACCCCCTCACCCTCACCCCACACCCTCCCTCACCCTCACCCTCACCCCACACCCTCCCTCACCCCACACCCTCATTTACCCCCTCTCCCACACCCCACACCCTCTCTTACCCCACACCCTCATTTACCCCCTCTCCCTCACCCCACAAACCCCCTCACCCCATACCCTCATTTACCCTCTCTCCCTCACCCCCCACCCTCCCTCACCCCCACCCTCCTTCACCCGACACCCTCAATTACCCCCCCTCCCTCACCCCACACCCTCCCTCACCACACACCTTCCCTCACCCCACACCCTCCCTCACCCCACACCCTCCCTCACCCCACACCCTCCCTCACCCTCCCTCACCCCACACCCTCCCTCACCCCACACCCTCATTTACCCCCTCTCCCTCCCTCACCCCACACCCTCATTTACCCCCTCTCCCTCACCCCACACCCTACTTTACCCCCTGTCCCCCACCCCACACCCTCATTTATCCCCTCTCCCACACGCCACACCCCCCCTCACCCCATATCCTCATTTACCCCCTCTCCCTCACCCCACACACCCCCTCACCCCATATCCTCATTTACCCCCTCTCCCTCACCCCACACCCTCCCTCACCCCACACCCTCATTTACCCCCTCTCCCTTACCCCCACCCTCCTTCACCCCACTCCCTCAATTAACCCCCGTCCCTCACCCCACACCCTCCCTCACCCTTCATCACCCCACACCCTCCCTCACCATTCCTCACCCCACATCCTTCCTCATCCCCCACATCCCTCCCTCACCCCCCTTCCCTCATCCCACACCCTCCTTCACCCCACACCCTCATTTACCCCCCCTCCCGCACCCCAAAACCTCCCTTATCCCACACCCTTCTTCACCCCACACCCTCATTTACCCCCCGTCCTTACCCCGCACCCTCCCTCACCACACCACACCCTTACCTTTCTCCCTGCCTTCCATTAACACTCTGGCTCCTATGACTCTCAGCTGAATAGAATCGTCTGATATTAATTGAAATGGAGTGACACGCTTAATCTACAAATCAGACAGTTAATGGTGGCAATATTAACACTCCCAGGCTCCCGTACTGACTCTCAACCTAAGAAAATCGTCTGGGATAAGCAGGAACACGATGGTATACTTTTTCCCCTCACCATCAGAGGAATCATTGTACCAGTATTAACTACTTCCCAGCTGAGTAAAATCGCCTGCCGTTAGCTGGAATTGAACGCTAGAGTTGCCCCTGTCATGAAAGGGTTAGCCTTTAAAACTGGCGTTCGTAGTGTATTTTTCTTGCGATCAGACGATTTTTTTTTTTTAATCAATTTTGGAGAGACCTCTAAGAGAGAGAGAGAGAGAGAGTGTGTGTGTGTGTGTGTGTGTTCATGAAGGTTATTATTTACACACATCCTCCCAGGTTAGAAATGGTTCCCTAAGTTGAAGAAGTTTATTGTTATTATTATTATTATTATTATTATTATTATTATTATTGCTGCAAAAGCATGTTAAGGGTAAAGCCAGAGAAGTAGAAGTATTATTAATTTCTGTTGCGTAACCCCAATACACCCATGATTCACAGAATAAATAAATAAAAATGTAATAAAAGAAGAAAAAGAGAAAATACACTTCCTGACTTGAAGCCTGTTTACAACAACCCTCCATTCCCATCACTCTAGTCCCTTCACTCCACCCCTTCACTGCTTCATATAGCCCCGTCATTCCAGCTCTTCTTTCCAGCTCTTCATTCCAGGCACATCATTCCACCTCCTTCATTCCAGCTTCTTCACTTCAGCCATTCATTCCAGGCCCGATATTCCAGCCCATCACTCCAGCTCTTTATTCCATTCCCTTCATTCCAGTCCCTTCAGTCCAGTCCCTTCATTCCAGCCCTTCATTCTAATCCCTTCCCTCCGGGTCCAAAATTCCAGTCCCTTCATTCCAACCCTCCAGTCTAATCCCTTCCTTCCAGGTCCAATATTCCAGTCCGTTCATTCCAGACCTTTCATTCCAGTCCCTTATTCCATCTGTTTCATTCCAGGCCTGATACTCCAGGCCCCTCATTCGATCCTCTTCATTCCAGTCGCTTCATTTTAGGTCCGATAATCCATCCTTTTCATTCCAGCCCTTCATTTCACCACCTCCAGTCCAGTTCCGTCGTTCCAGTCCATCATTCTAGACCTTCATTCCAACCCCTTCATTCCAGACTTTCATTCCAACCCCTCCACTCCAGTTCCGTTGTTCCAGCCCATCATTCCAGCCCTTCATTCCAACTCCTGCATTTCAGACCTTCATTCCAACCCCTCCACTCCCGTTTCATCATTCCAGCCCGATATTCCAGCCTGCCATCACCCTGACCGTGGCGGCACCTGAGCACTCAGTTCCTCGTAAATTACCTAATATTGTTGTGGCACTAATTGAGTAGCCTCGAACACACCACAACAGAAACACACCACAACAGAAACACACCACAACAGGAACACATCACAACAGGAACACATCACAACAGGAACACATCACAACAGGAACATAACAGCAACACACCATACCACACCACAACAGTAACACATAGTACGACTACACGAAATAAAACTCTGGACAGACAGGCATTATTTCCTTTCGTGGAAGCCCAGTACTGAAAAGAGGAGCAGTACATTGGCGACAGAAAGGGAGGAAAAGTGGTGTTTGAGAAGAAAGAGGGAGGTACGAGTATATGAGGATGAAGCAGCCCGGAAGCGGCTCTATCACAGCTCTCCTTTGTTAGGGAGCTATTAGGAGAAAGCAAGATATAGAGGGAAAAGTGATAGTGAGACGGTAGCACTCCCCTCTCAAGGCCAATCAATTAGTAATATCACCAAGGTGGTTCAGAAAGGAGGCATCCTTATATGCGATCCCAGAAATGAGACAAAATGAAGGGGACGAGCTCAGAAAGTGCTCAACTTGTAACTGCTTCCCCTTTTTCAACGGCACCCCGCAGTTTAGTCAAGCAGAGTCCACTTTCGGTAATCCTAACGAAGAATGGATAAGACAGGGATAGAAGAAGCGACCCCATATAACCAAGGTCCACTGATCCCCTCACTTTTGCTCCCCCAGCTCCGAGGACAACAGTAAGTTGACTCTGCGTCATCCTATGACACTGATGACCCTCACAGCAGTGTCGTAAAAGACCAGGGTACAGCTTAAACAGGTGGAAAGGAGAATTGGTGCAGTTTAGAACAAGTAAGCTCGTTATTCTACCAGCTTAAACAGGAGAAACTAGAATTGGTACAGTTTAGAACAAAGTAAGCTTTTCATTCTCGACCAAAATGTTAATGGTAATAGATTTTAATAGTTATGATGCCTCTGATTTCTTTTGAGAATGTTGAAGACGTCTGATGTTAGATAATATAAAGTGCAAAGGAAGCATGTACAAAAGACACACGCATATATTGTGCAACGGTGATACTGCTAAGTCATTACATTACATAAGGAATTATGCCTATACTTAGTGCCTGTAGTGTCTGATATTACAGTTACCTTGTATGATGATTTTAATAATACAGAATTGTAGGAACATTATAATTACACTGTATGAATGTAATTGTTACATAATTGTATTATTTAATTGAGGTAATAGTGTAATTGTTACATAACTATTTTATATTAATATTATAATTGTTTCATAATTGTACTGTTACATAATTGCATTGTATTGTGCATAATTATTTTTAAATATCAGAACAGAGGAAGGAAAAACAGATGAATAAAAAAAAAAAATCCATACACCAGATTACTGGTGTACTCTGTTCATAAAACATCAGTAACAGTTAGACTTGAACAGCTGCAGGTTGAAGTTTGGAGGGAAACAATTCTAGGGAAGCGAGTTCCAAAGAGATGCAGTACGGGGAATGAAATAATTCTGATAGGCAGAAGTTCTGCAGTATGGCTAAGTGACATTCCAGTCTTGAGCGCTACCAGACGCCCGTGTAGCACAAGGGAAGGTATGGAGAGGTGGCACCATGGACACAACTTCGTCTGAGCATTTGCCATAAAAATGTTTGTAAAATAATGCAAGGGAGGCAACGTTCCCTCTTACTTGTAGGGGAGGTAGTTTATTTGTAATGGTATGGTTGTTAATAATTCTAACAGCCTTGTTCTGAATTTTGTCTAATTATTTTGGTGCAACCTCTCCACATCCATTCCACAAGGGTGAGCAATATTCAAGCTGAGAGCTAACTGCCCATCAGTGAAGAAGTTAAGGACCCTGTACATTAGTCTAAGTTTCTTTGAGGTGGCTTTAGCAAGTGATCTAACATGAGAGGTCCAGCTGAGGGCATTGTTAAGTGAGACACCGAGAATTTCAATACTTTTGGAGATGGGAATATTAGTAGTACTGAAGGTAATATACGAATCTGGCAATATCTGTCTATTAGTAAATTGTATATATTTAGTTTTACTAGCATTAAATAAGACAGGGTTGTTTTGTCCCCATTCACTGATCGTAGATAAGTCTTGATTTATGGAGATGGCAATACTGAGTTGAGAGGTAGAGATATTGGACTTTGTAAATGGGTGTCTGAATGTGAATAAACTATGTAGTGTTGAGTCATCTGCATATGAGTGGATGGGATTGTGGGTGACAGATAAGAGATCATTAATATGAACCAGGAACAGGGTTGGCACCACAACTAATGCCTGTGGCACGCTGGCGTTAATTGAGTGGAAATTGGAATATACATCATCTACTTTTAGTCTTATTTTTCTGTCACTGAGGTATGAAGAAATCAAAGGAACAAAAGACGTTAGTCCATAGCAGGGGAGTTTGGACAGCAGGGAACGGTGCCATACTCTTTCGAAAGCTTTAGCAATATCAAGAGCTACTGCATGAGTTTCTCCATGTTGTATTGTAATTGATACATAATTGTATTTTAAAATGAAGTAATATTGTAATTGTTACGTAACTGCAGCAGTATTAGCGTTTGTAGTTACATAATTGTAATAATATAATTGCAAGAATGCTATCATAATATGTAGTTACATAATGCAGCAATTGCAGTAATATTGTAGTATCTGCCAAAATATCGTAGGTATTTGTAGTAACTCTAGTAATATTGTTCAGGTACATTGTATATAACATTGTAAGTTGGGACACAATTGTGTGCACATGCATATTTTCACATAATAGTAACACAATAACAAGGCACAGCAATGAATTATATTATGAATCAGTCATCTATGACACTTGCTGTAGTATTATCACACAATGTGTATTATAAGTTCCCTCATCATTTCCTACCGAAAAAGAATATTTATTAATTACCTAATAAAGTCATGCTGTGGTCGATGATAATGATGTACATTACAAATGGCTTGTGGAGAACAATAACTTTTCTCGTTGTTTTACTTGTAGAATGAGTTTAAATCGATACCAAGCTCATGTAAATACTGTATTATGGCATTTGTAGCAACAGTTGCACCTGCAGTATGTTTGTGTGTTTGTTATGCGATCTTAATTTATTTTTGCCTGTATTGATTTCCCCTAATTTATTGTCACTGATAGTGTTCGGTGTTTCAGTTGTGTCCGAGGTTGCATAATTGCTGGCTAAATTCCCTGGGACCTTTTTTAAATGATCAACATGAATTTGTTTTTCTTCGCCACTCGACAGTGACTTAATTACTACCTTGTTTGCAGTCTTCTTAATTACTCTGTATGGACTTTCAAATTTCGGTGATAGTTTATTGTCCCTAAAGTGAATTATACCATAGACAATGTCTCCTAAGTTGATAGGTGATTCTTTTGCCCTTTTATTGAATGACTCTGTCATTTCTTCCTTGGACATTGATAATTGATTCTTCTGGCTTTTGTGTAGATCCTGGATTCACGCAAACGGAGTTCAGGATAATCGTCATAATTATATACTGATAAGTTTTCACTTTCTCGAATTTCGTAAGGTAATTGTTTCTGTCCCGTATATAATGAAATATGATGTGTCTCCTATAGATTTATTAATTGCTCCATTAATTGAAGCTTCCACTCTGGGAATCCAATCATCCCAGCTTGCATAATTTTCACTGAGAATGTGTCGTAGCACATACACATCCAACATGGTTTCATGGAAATTTCACTGGAAATTGGCAAACTTAAAAAAAAAAAAAAATGAATATTTGACTGTCTTCTGGATCCTACCGTGGCAACACACAAATAATATCTTCATATGATGTTATGAAGTGGTGGTGCTGGTCATGGCAGCGATGGCGGTGCTTGTCGTACAACTGGTAACGATAAAATACATTAGTGGTTGTTGTGATAGCAATTGAGGCAATATGCGTTAATGCTGGTCAAGGTTGCTGATGGCAATGGTTCTCGTAGGTGGTCGTACTGGGACACACACACACACACACACACACACACACACACACACACACACACACACACACACACACACACACACACACACACACACACACACACACACACACACACACACACACACACACACACACACACACACACATTGTTTACAAGAGCCAGGGGACCGAGGACGTGCAGAACTGTAAAAACAGGGGCGGGGCAGTGTGACAAGATGAACCAGACTGGGCTGCTCTGCTTATGCACAGCCCCAGGTAGGACAGGGACGCCTATGGCCGCCAAGTGACGCAGCACTGACGTTGTTTGTCCAGAGTGAGGGCGGCGTGGCAACAAAAACGGCATGCTGACCTGACGACGACAGGCAATCTTATTTTTATTATTACTACCGCCAAACGATATTATTCTGCATCGTAACCTCCCGACTTATAGTGATCAGCCCAGCACAGTAACGTTTATTTTTTCTGCCGCCAGACTATCTTACTTAACCTAGGAGTTGCCTCGCTTCGTCTAAAGGTTAAGGGTCATGGAGGGGCAAATTTAAGTGTGGCAAACTATACCAGCCTGTTACATGCACACCCTGTCGGGGTGGTGGATATGGCGCGCGTGCACACACACACACACACACACACACACACACACACACACACACACACACACACACACACACACACACACGGGGAGAGAGAGAGAGAGAGAGAGCGAGAGAGAGAGAGAGTGTCTGTGTGGCTGAGAAATACAGTAGAGCAGGGCTATTCAACTGTTCTACAAGAAGGGCCGAATTATGAAACCAAAATTAACAAAAGTCATATATTATTTTACCTGTAATTTTTCCCTCTATCTAAACACTTATACACAGAAATAAACGAGAAATATATATATTGTTTGCGTTTACATTTTCGGCTAAATACATACATAAAAAACGCAAAACTTTGTTTTATGATTGTTTATTTTCATTCTTCTGAGTTGGTCAAAGGGCCAAACAAAAACGACTCAAGGGCTGGCTTTGGTCCGCGGGCCGTCGGTTGTACAGGCCTGCTGTAGGTAAAAAGGAATAGGGTAGATATACGAGTATGAGAGAAGGTGGAAATATGGGAGCAGGAGAAAGGTGGGAGAAAAAAGGTTGAGTTGTTGTAGAAATATTACGTTTGGGAGCAGTGTGAAAGAAGGTACAGGAGAAGTGAGAAAGTGGGAGGAATGGATAAAGTAGCAGTGTGAGAAGACTGTTATGTGCTGTGTCAATCCGAGCAGTGTGAGGGAAGGGAGAGGTATGCGAACAGTGATTTGTCAGGAGGGAGAGATAACGTAGCTGTTCAGTGAAAGAAGAGGTACGGTAATTGGGCAGCGTGAGAGGAGGAAGAGCTTGTGAGAGAAATATGATGAATATGAGAACTTAGTGCAAAGAGAGCGACGCTACTGTATCCAACTCAGTGTGACATATTAAAACACGTCTTTCACATCAGTAACTCGCGCGCGCGCGCGCGCACACACACACACACACACACACACACACACACACACACACACACACACACACACACACACACAGTTGACTTTATGTGCCATAATGATGTAATCGGCAGTTAATCCTGCTTTATGTCTGTTGTGTCAGGTGGTGGTGTGTCGGGGAGGGGGGGGGGCGCCAAGTACGGTATAAAGACCACACCGCTGCCAGGAGCGGATAATGAATATATATATAATTATGAAGGAGGCAGACTCCCAGGAGCGCCATACGTCACTGGACCAGACAACTTAGTCATAATTTATCCAGTTTATTTCATAACTGTAAGCTGTGGAGCACACTCATATCAGCTTGAGACAAGGAAGAGAGCAGCACACAGTTTTCAACCACAATCTAACTTAAGGGTGAGTTTCCACTGATGTCGGAATCGGTTCTTGATGCAGACTGTCCGATCATGTAAGTCGGGATAAAAATTGGATAAAGAACACCCCGTTTCACTGATTCTCATTATGGCCATTCCGTTTATCAGTCACTTATTAACATTAGGTCTAGCAGGGAGAAGCAGTTTGTTCAGAATGTCCTCCATTGAAACGGTATGTTTTTCCAGCCTTTATCCCAAACTGCAGATATACAGTAAAATATTAACAAATTGATTTAGTAATCGCAAAAAAAACAAATTGAAATTATAAACGTCCTGTCAACGTCCCCTCTCCCCGTCAAGATCCACCAGTTATTAGTTATCATGTTCTGTCCGAGTGCAAGCTGTGACCTTCTACACTCCCTTCCTTCACCATTCTACCGGTAGCCAACCCGCCCTCTTCATCTTCCTTTAATAATCTCTGCCCATCATCACCTCCATCACTTACACGGCCATCACCACCCCGTCCAACACCATTATAGGCCGCCCTTAGTGGACGGCCCATCAACTCCATTAGCATCCAAGGTCTGCTTAATATCAGGTACCCTTACTTAGGGTACCCGTCGGAAAAAGTTCCTTTAAATATTTATTTTATAAAAGAGAACATGGCGGTTGTTAGACAATCAGTCACACAAAGTCCTAGAACAGCCAGTCACTGTGGCTTACAAAAGGTCGATCTTTGGCAATCCATTTTATACTGGATCCTAAAACAAAACCTTTATCTATACTCGCACAGGGTATACATCAAACACTCTTAAGAGACACAGAGGAACCAGAGGCGTCATGTGTTGGTGGTTCAGCGAAAGGATGAAAGTATATGACAAATGGATCAACCAAGCCTGGAGCCGTGGCATCTTCGTCTTGGGTCTACCCCCCAGAGGCTGTCAAAGAGAAGAGGAGGACAGCATGGGGGCCAAACCACCGCAAACCCCCCCGGCCCCTCACGGGGCTCGAGTACCTGGGAGTGGCTTCGGTCGCCCAGGCAAGTACCACATCTCCCAACACAACACACACAACACCGTTTTTTCTACACTGAGAAATGACTCCTCGGCTTTCATTTCTCGACGAGTTCTTCTAGCCAGGGACATTGAGAGCAATCCAGGACCCACCAACAAATACATATGCCCAACATGATCAAAACCTATCACGTCGAGCCGACAGACAAAGGGTTCAGTTCAGTGCAATTCCTGCAAGAACTGGACCCATTACACCTGCACAACACTTGCATCCAGAAAACATTACGCAAACACCTGGACCTGCTCCTTATGCTCCTTCCCCCTACCCATCAACCCCCCTTCCAATCCTACTCCTACTTCTTTCACACCTCCACAGCCTAACCCACCGACCCTTCCCACACCATCCAGTCCCCCAACTCCTCCCATTCCACCCCATCCTAATCCACCTCAACCCTTACCTCCATCACAACCTCCTCCTACCCCTTCCCCTCCACCCACACCATCTCCCCCCCCATGCTGCAGCAGCAAACACACATCGCACACACAACATAAACATCCTTCAGTTAAACATAGATGGCATAAACACCAAAAAACACGAACTCACACAATTCATCAAACAACAGAACATACACATAGCCATCTTACAAGAAACACAACTACACAGAGCACAGAAAACACCGATATTTCATAACTTCACCACCATTCGACAAGACCGGGCCGACGATGGTGGCGGTGGACTCATCACCCTGGTACACAAATCCATCAACTTTGCAGATACCAGTGCACACAGAAAGTCACTTCTCCCCCCACATGACACCACAACAGAAATACAATCAATTAAAATACGCACTGGTAACAAATCACACATAACAATCGCTAACACATACATACCCCCCCAGTCGTCCCCCACAGTACCACACAATTACTCTCCACAGATACACCACATCACTAACATACCCATCATCATCCTGGGTGGTGATTTCAACGCCAAGTCGTCGGCCTGGCATGTCAATAACCCTGACACAGACAGAGGGCTGGTACTACAATCCCAGACTGATCATCTTTTCATACTAAACAGTCTAGACCAAAATACCCATATCCCACACCAAACCCTCTTCCTCCCATCATTTCCAGACATCACCTTCTGCTCCCCAAACCTCGCCCCCACTACATCATGGAGAGTGGTCAAAACCCTAGGTTCTGATCACCTTCCAACCATCATCACTACCAAAACCAGAATCACCCCAGCTGGCCACAAACACACATACACTAATTATAAGAGACCCAACTGGGAGGCCTTTGTAACTGAAACACAACAATATCTCGAAACACTAAACAGTACACCCATCACAAACATCAACACCGCTGTGCACACTTTCAAAACAATTATACAAAATGCAGACAAAAGACACATCCCTACAGGCAACAGAAAGAGAGAGAACCCCAACTTCACACCAGAAATTCAAGGCCTAATCAGACAACGGGACACACTGCGACACTCCCTAACACCCCATACACAAGACACCATACAACAAATACAAGAACTCAACACTCAGATAAACAATAAAATATCAGAACAGCAAACACTAAACTGGAAAAATTACCTCCAAACACTTGACCACAAAACAAACATCAACAAACTCTACAAAACACTAAATAGCATCACACTTTCCAACAGCAACACCACACAATCACACGCTGCCATCACAACAGACACCATACCCTCAAACAAACAACAAGCAAACACTCTCATCAATCACTTTTCACAAGTCGCCATCTAAACTCCCATCCTGAAGACCGACGTATCATCTGACGTAAGAGACAGTTCCCCACAGACCCAGACTACGCACCTTTCACTTACAACCAGACAAAGCACATCATAACAACCTCAAGCACTCATCTGCCTGTGGACCAGACAACATAAGCAACATTAACCTTAAACACCTAGGACCACAAGGCATACAAGCACTCACCAACATATCAAACTACAGCTACTCACGCAACATAATACCCAACATCTGGAAGCATGGCAATATCATCACTATCCCTAAACCCAACAAAGACCCCAATTTACCCTCCTCACATCGCCCCATCACACTCCTCTGCACCCCCTCCAAAGTCACTGAACGACTGGTACTACAACTTGTCACACCTCACATTCCCCTAGCCCAGTCACAACATGGCTTTAGGCCACTACACTCCACAAACACCCTTCTCACAGACCTTACACAGAGAGTTTTCGATGGCATGAATTCAGCTAGGCCACCACACAGAACACTCCTAATCACACTAGACATTAGCAAAGCTTTTGATGCTATCCCCCGCCACAACCTCACAAACAAAATACTCAACACAAACATGCACAATAACACAAAAAGATGGCTGGCAAACAACTTAGCAGGCAGATGTGCACACGTAACATTTGCCGGTCAGTCTTCTAACATCAGAAACTTCACAAACGGCGTCCTTCAAGGATCTGTTTTGTCCCCTACACTCTTTAACCTACACATGCACGACATACCCACACACCACAGATACGCATAGCTTCCTATGCAGATGATATAACACTTGTATGCACCAAAATGCAAACACAGCTGTAACTTGCAATACTTTGGTAATAGAAACTCCGTGTACAAACAGCTAGATAAGGAGTTTATTATAGGCTCACAGTAAAACAGTCTGCCCTTCTCCGCTGTCTGATATGAACTGATGCAATAACGCCGTCTTCAGGCGTGGGAAAGGGTGCTGACCTAGCAAGATTAGTGGGGGCATGTATGCATTGGGGGGGGGGACATATATACATTGGGGGTAGACATATTGTGGAGGGGGTACACTACTCCCCCGGGTAGCTGAGACGGTGTCTCCTGACACCGGGAGTTAAATGGTGTTTGATTATAGTAGTAAGGCAGGACCGGGAGGTTTGTACAAGGGATAAGTATGATACAGGGGCAGTAGGGGAGACATGGCCATGTTGAGGGGAGGGAATTAGAAGGATATATACATATAAGATATACAAGGAATAATAGGTACAAATCCAGTAAGGGTCGAAGGGATATATAAACATAATGGGAAGTACACAATAATAGTTTGATACATGATAAACAAGGAGTAGATATGAGAGTTCTATCGTTGTTCTTCCTTCATTTTTTTTTTTTTTTTGTATTTGCTGTAGGATACACTGTCACTCAGTAATGCATGAAATACCATCATTTTCTAGTAGGCAGAGTGCTGTTCACAGGTTGGTTGAATGTTAGATGGCAATGGTAGTCACTGAATGTGAGGGCACTAAGAACGGGGAGTTTCTACGTCGTGTGTAGGGCGTACTATGCCGGTAGCGACTCTGATTTCCTGGAGTCGACGTTCCATTTTTCTGACACAACAATGCACTGCACAGATGATGAGTAGAAAACCTATGAAAGCGATAACCATGGGGAAACACAACTGTTGGAGGAACCCATGAACAGCTGAAGGCCAGAGAAAATGGATCCATAATGAAATCACTGTCATTGAGGAAGGTGAGCATGTGCAAGTGAGGGGAGGTGATGGTAATGTTGGCAGAAGGTAGGGTTGAAGGCATGTCGAATGGTTGAAAGATGTCATAGGAGTGGTGACGAACAGCTTGGTGATAGCGAGTGGCGTAAGTGATGACGGACTCTGATTTGACGGTACAATAGTCAGGTGCTTTGTAGAGACCACTAGCGGGGACGGAGCGAATGGAAGAACCAGGACACATGATTGTGACAGAGATGGGAACAGCAAAGAAGAAGTACTGGACATGGTTGAGGTGAGCATGGTGGACCGGGAGGTCAGGAGCTGGGACAAAAGAACAGGCCGAGTAGATGGAATGGTTGCGAACTAAAGCAGACTCACAGGGTGTAGCACTGCTAGGGAAGATAGCGAAAAGGTGGGCAGCACAGAGACGAGAGGTCGGAATAAGGGAGGAACATTGCTGGAGGTCTGTGGAAGAAAGGAAGGCAACGGAAAGATGATCATGGGAGAGGAGGAAATATTCTGAAGGAACAGATACCTGTAACAAGGAGTTGTTGAGGTGGAAAGGGAAGGGAATGATGTGGAAAAGGTTAAAGGTTATGGCAGAACGGAGAGGAATATGGACGACGACGTATGTAGTGAGAAGAGTGGCTTCGAGAACAGGATAATAATATTCAAGGGAAGAGTAAGGGAGGACTGGGGAGAGACCGAAGGTGGAGTGAGCCCATTCCAGGACAGAACGGAGAGCTGGGACAGGTACTAAGTCGGCAGTGACACGTCCATTGATAGCATCGACCAGGATACGAACCAAGGTAGAGACTTGAGACAGGAGAGAGTCAACGGCCAGTTGGAGATTATCCATGTTGAGTTTGAGGTAGAAGAACTGAGAGATAACGTTGAGATCTGAAAGGTGGCGTTGTAAGATATTGGTGAAATTGTGTAGAGTGGACGTGACTTCATTGAGTTGGGTTGTGAGCATCTGTAACATAGTGTGTTGGATTTTAAGGACTCGGTGTTGTGATTCTAGGGCTGAAGCTAAATGAGTGAGATCAGATTTGAAGCCAGAAATGTCACGGGCTGTAGCAACGCCAAACAAGCCACTCAGAATCTCACTGCCGAAGTCGAAGAGACCTCGTTTCACACGAGAACGACCCACGGGTGTCTGAATGGAAAATGTGTCATTGAGCTCAGTGAATCTGTTACTTATGAATTGCAACTGCCAGGAGAGTGGGAGGAAAAGGTTATAGAGATACTCATTCGGGTTGTGTGTCCCCATGAGGGCCGTGAGATGGTTCCTGATTCCGTGGAGCTGGTGCGCGTAGGCAGGTAGGGCAATGGCTACGTCAGCCAGGGGCGCAAGATCGTAGCGCAAAGAGGCGATGTCGTCGATAAGCATTACCTCGCCTCCCGAGCCGACCGAGGCCCCAGGACGTACTCCACCATCGTCCTGACCTGACCCAGACCCCAGGAGGGGCAGCACTGCCAGCAGGGAGATCGCTAACATCGTACCTAGAAAATCAGGGTAGAGTTAATGGGGGAGGTAATGAAGAGGTTGATGGGCAGAGCGCAGTTTGAACCGATATTGATTGGTTGATGAATGAGCAGGTGGAGATGGAGATGAAGGAGACTGAGGGATAGGTGGAGACAAGGTAGACTGAAGGATGGGAGGAGGGGAAGAGGGGACAGGAGGTTGTGTAAGGGACTCTTCCAACACGAGGCCACGGGGTGCTCGCTTTAAGTCATCGACGTGGACCCATCTGGTGTCCCTAGTGGACAGGTCCTGGAGGTGAAATTTGTTGCCTTGTTGAGTGAGGACGCGGTAGGGCCCTGTAAATTTGTCATCCAACTTAGAGGAACGTGTATGGGAATGAGCAAAGACAAGATCGCCTACACTGATAGTGATAGGAGAGGCGGACTTATGTTGGCGCTGCAGCATGTCCTCCTGAGAGGAAGCCAAAGTGGATTGGACATACTGGTGGATTGTCTGGAAGTTGGCCAATTTTAGTTTAACATAATCATCCATGTTGTAGATGGGTTCTGGCTTTGAGGATAAGAGAGAGTATGGGAGGTCCTTGTCAAAACCAAAGAGGACGAAGAAGGGAGATTCAGTAATGGATGCATTGATGGAACTATTGATGAAGGATGCCACTTGGGGAATCCAGTCATCCCAGGACGAACTATGGGAGCCTAGATGTCTGAGGCACTCTTAAGATTTTTTGGTTGTGGCGTTCTACAAGGCCATTGGAAGCCGGATGGTTAGGCATGACATTGCACTTACTGATATGAAAGTGGCGACAGATCTCATCGAGAAGGCTATTGTTGAACTCTGTACCGTTGTCAGTAAGAATGGTATGAGGGGTACTGAACGGGCAAATTACGTGATCTACAAGGGCACGTGCAACGCTCTTCGCGGTCTTGTCGGAGAGGGGTACGAGGACGCAGTAGCGGGAGAAGTGGTCGACCGCTACGAACAAGTACTCAGCACCAGATTCTGTGAGAGGGAGTTTTAAGAGATCGATTGAGACAGTTTCCCATGGTTGTGACGGGATTGGGTATTGTAAGAGAGGTGCTGGTAAGCCGGTTGATCCTTTGTGGCGGTGGCAGGAGAGGCAAGAGTCACAGTGGCCATTGATATCGCGGCGCATGGTTGGCCAATAGTATTTGAGATGTGCTTGGCGCAAGCATCGGTCTTTACCTGGATGGGAAGCTTGAGGAGTATTATGAACAATATGAAGAATCTTTGGTATCAGGGCAGTGGGGACAACAAGTTGGCGTACTTCGGGATTGGGCATATCTTTGCCTGTTAGCAGTGTTTTTCTGTACAAGAGATCATTGTCTAGCATGAACTCATCTAGTGATACTGGCAGAGTAGGTAAGGTCGAGGCATCGCCAGATTCTAGGAAATAAATGACTTTGGACCACATGGGGTCTTGGCGCTGAAAGTTTCGAACAACTTCTGACGTTAGTGTAGTATTTTCAGTTACTTCAGGCTGCAGTGATGTTATAGCTGCTGCTATGTGACGTGAGAGTGCGTCTGCGACTACATTCAACTTGCCTGGTACATATTGAAAAGTGGGATTAAAGTCCTGGATGATGACAGACCATCTAGCTAACCTACCTGTTAGGTTGCGATTTTTGAACAAATCACATAGTGGAAGGTGGTCTGTTTGGATATGCACTGGATAACCATAGACGATATCTCTGAAATGTTTCAAGGACCAGATTACCGCTAGCGCTTCGAGATCTGTGACACTGTAGTTACGTTCAGCGGTTGTAAGGGTGCGACTAGCATACGCTATTACGCGGTTCCTTGATGCTTCATCAAGTTGCATCGAAACGGCACAAAGTCCAGTGCCTGAGGCGTCTGTGCAGAGAAGGAAGGGTGTGGTATAATCAGGGAATGCTAGAATAGGGGCATTTATAAGAGCTGTCTTTAGCTTTTGGAAAGCCTGTGACTGGTCGTTAGTCCAAACAAAGGGCACATTCTGCTTGAGTAAGTGGGTCAGAGGAGCGGCGATCTGCGCATAATTCCGGATGTAGCGACGATAATAGCCACTGAGGCCCAGGAAACTTCGTACAGCGTCGGTAGTGGTAGGTTCTGGGAAGTTAATGATCGCCTTAGTTTTATCCTCATTAGTATGAATGCCTTGTGCATCTACGACATGGCCTAGGAATTTGATTTTCTTTCGCAGGAAGTCACATTTACTGAGATTGATTTTCAGGCCTGCGAGCTGGAGGTGTTCAAAGACTTGCTGGAGTTTGGTAAAATGATCAGGGATGGATTTACTCACAACAATGATATCATCTAGGTAAGCAAAAAGAGAGTGTCCCATCATACCGCTGAAGAATGAATGGATAAGTCGCATGAACAAGGAAGGAGCATTTCTCAGACCAAAAGGGAGTCTCTTAAACTGAAAATGTCCGGAAGGGGTGCTAAAGGCTGTAACTGGGCGAGAGGACTCTTCCATTTCGACCTGCCAGTACCCGCTGAGGAGGTCTAAAGATGAAAAGACTACGTTATTTTCACCAAGGGATTGTAGCAAATCAGTGAGGACAGGAAAACGGGAAATGGTCTGGAACGGTGACAGAATTGACCTTACGATAGTCGACTACTGGTCTAAAGTTGCCGTCCTTCTTTGGTACTAAGAAAAGTGGGCTATTCCATGGACTGACGGAGGGTTCAATAATGTCCTGGTCTAACATGTTCTGTACCATTTGATCTGTTTGCTTTCTCTGGCTGTGAGGCAATCGATACGCTGGTATGTAAATCGGCTGAGTTCCTGGGAGTAGTTCAATCGTATGTTTGACAAGGTCTGTTCTGCCCATCGGTTCACCGGGTAAGGCAACCACGTTTCTGTATGAGGTCAGAAGGAAGAGGAGTTGAGGCGTATTTTATGGGAAATCTGTGCAAGTTAGATGTGAGAGCATATCGGGTGAATGCGTCGGCGCAGATCCCGTAGAGTTAATAGTACATACACCGATTGGCGTATCATCAGTCTGAATAGTAGGAATTGAGGAATCCTGGCACACCTTTACGGCCACTGGGTATACTAGGAAGTCTCCAATCTTTACACCACTTTTAAGTTTTAGTGGAGCATTTGTGACATTGAGCAAGTACAGGTAGCATAAACTGTCCTCTAAGACTGTACACCTCGCTGACTCATAAGTCAAGCCATTCACACAACACGTCTCAGGTAGGGTTAGTACATCCACTCCTTCTTTCGCACCGGCAACACAAACAGAGACTTTGGTGAACTCATGCGGTAACAAAATTGTGCACGTATTCGTTACTGCACGTTTCGTCTCTGCGTGTTGGAGAAGATCATTCAGACTGTGTGAGGTAGGTAACTGAGACATGTCTGAGTCAGCGATAGTGTTGTCGGGAGAGGATGTAAGAGCCATGTTCGAGGGCTGAGATGATGTATCAGGGGACATTGAGGAATTTATGTCCTTGCTCGCAGTCAGTAAAGGAATGATCTCTGTATTCTCAGATGATGATAGTGGCGGGTTGGTCTGGGGTGGACTTGTTGGTAGTGATAGGGACAGAGGTAATTGAAGGACTGATTTGATCGTAAGAACAGGACGGGGACATTCCATAGTGTAAACCGGGAATCCAGAAATGTCTATACTACCACAAGCAGGTAATAATGCAATGGAATGTTGTGCCATGGTGGAGAAACCAATAAGGGCATCTGCGGGATACTGCAAGGCATTAGTGACATGAAATTCAATGAGGATAGGGGGCAAATCTCTGTGGAGTTTGACTTCAAGGGTGACTCTTCCCTTAACCTTAAGCTCTGAGCCGTTAACACCACATAGGCGAATGTCTGGTGGTTCTAGGAAACTGACGTGCTTGTGATGTCGATGAATAATTTGTAAGGAATTTTCGGAGATGAGATTTACTATAGATCCTGTGTCCAAGAAGAATGACGTTGGTATGTCATGACTGCTTCCGAGAATGACTAAACCCGAAGATGTTATGGGACCTACATGGCGGATGGGGAGTTGGGTTTCTGGTTCTACGTGATATTGGTCCAATACGGGCGCGGCGCTTCCCCCGACTGTGGGCGGTTGAGGTAACGACATTCCTCAGTGGTGTAAGTCGTGCTTGATTTGTGGTATTTGCAGTGTGGACGACGTGAGCGGGAAGGCATACGCTGTCTGGTTTGGGAGTGAGGACGTCTGTATGTACGGTCGCAACTGGATGCTCGATGTCCAGGATGACCACAGTACCAGCAAAGAATCGAAGATTGTCTGTTCTGTCGGGCGCTAGATTGATCACGACCTGTGGTAGGAGAGCGATGTGTGGCAGGTCTGCCGCGTGTGGTGGGACGGGAGCGAGATTGGTCTGGGGTAGTGGAGGTGTGACAGACTGAGGAGGCCAAGGGTTGGGTGGTGCCCTGACACGTGAAGTTCGAACCTGTTCTTTCATGAATGGCTTTAGTGACCTGAATAATTTTATCTCCTGGATTGAAACCGATTTCCAAGGCTAGCTCTCGCTGTTTAGGAGTAAGCCAGTGAAGGAATCTGAGGTAACCAATTAAGTCAGCAAAGTTGGTAAGTGAAAGCACTGGAACGCCATTCTTGTCTTCTAACCATTTCGTGCCTACCAGTAATTGGAGCATCTCGCTACTAGTTGCTTTCATGGCGGTGGCAGCTTCACGGAGCTTGGCATATTGCGCTGGGACGTGCAAGTCCTCATCTAGTTGGTTTAGGAGATTAATGAATCCCATGAGAGACGCGGTATTTGAATGCTGGCAACAAAGGCTGATGAGTTCCGTACGAAAATCAGCAAAGGTACAAATGCTATCGAAATGTCCTGCACGGATCGCAGATCCGATGTCTGATTTACCGTGGTGCAAGCGACCGAGGAGGTAAGCTACTTTGAGCGATTCCTCGGTAATTTGTCTATTGTTTATTTCTGTTTCGACTTCTCTGAGGAAATCATAGACAGACCAAGCTGGGTCCTGGCCGGTAAATTTGGGACGATTGGCATCGTCGAGATAGATAGACTGTGGAGGGTTGGCCATGGCTGGAAGTGTAGAAGTGGCGGAAGGAGAGGTGTGGGAGAGAGAGAAGGTAGTGGCAGTTAAGGGCGAGGAAGACGGGGTATGAAGGGAGGCAGGAGAAGTAACGACAGTGGAAGGAGTAGAGGAAGAAGAAGGGAGAGTAGAGGCAGGAGTAGAGGAGGAAGTATCTGGATTTACGAGGGTAGGACGGGTAGTAAGTGATTCTGCGGGAAGTGAAACGGGAGTCTCAGGTACAGGGCGGTGGTACTCTTTGCCACTTCGTAAATGAGTGATTGTGTTAGAGTCGGCAGATGGGGTATGCGCAGGTGACGTTTCCGGGTCGAGAGGGCTGGTGGTAAGTGGTTGACGTGGAAAGTATGACATTTAATGCGGCAATGGAAGATGAAAGGATGAAGATGGATACGTAGGTGGAAATGTATAAATAACAATGAGAGAATGGAATACACTAGGTGTGAAAATGAATGAAGGTGCGGGCATGGATGGTTTAAATAAAATGCGAAGGATGAGATTGAATATAAATAACGTAGGTGAAGATGAAAACGGGGTAATGGAAATGAAATGGAATATTTACAATAACCAATCTGTAGAGAAAATCGAGGATAATCTCTATAGAAAGGAAAGATATACTATAGTTACACAGTAGAAACGGGAGTGTCGAGAGGTATGACGTGCAGGGTGGCTGGGCGTAGCTGGGCTGGGGCGGGGCGGGGCCGGGCGGGGCGACGGGGCTGGGCTGGGCGGGGCTGGGCTGCGGGGTAGAGACAGCTGAGCGGAGAGGAGAAGAGACGCCGCGATGAATCACCGGCAGGGAGTGGCAGTCTTAGGAGGCTCCGTAATGCAGACCAGATGCGGGCAACGGCGGAGGCCGGTGGTGGGTGGGGAGGGCAGATGTCGGCGCAAGGCAGGTGTAGAGCTGGTGGGTTGCAAATGCAGAGAATGGTGGTGGGCAGGCAGCGGGCAGACAGAGATAAGTGGCAGCGTGGGGGCAGGAGCTATGATGAGTCCGGAACAGGTGCTGGGAACAGGTGCAACAGGTGCGTAGGTCGGCGACGGTGACACGTGCGGTCAGGAACAAGGCGTGTGGGTGCGGTGGTTTGAGAGGTGAGCACTGGTGAGAAAAATGGTACACTCGAAAAGCACAGCCAAGGTATAGAGGCACGGAGGAGGGGCGAGGCTGGCGGATGCGAGTCGTCATGTATCTTGTTGTATCACTAAAAATCCAAGGAGGCGGTCAGAATGTGATGGTTCGAAACACCGCTGCTACCAAATGTAACTTGCAATACTTTGGTAATAGAAACTCCGTGTACAAACAGCAAGATAAGGAGTTTATTACAGGCTCACAGTAAAACAGTCTGCCTTTCTCCGCTGTGTGATATGAACTGATGCAATAACGCCGTCTTCAGGCGTGGGAAAGGGTGCTGACCTAGCAAGATTAGTGGGGGCATGTATGCATTGGGGGGGGGGGACATATATACATCGAGGGTAGACATATTGTGGAGGGGGTACACAGCTGCGCACATCATTCAACCTTACCTCAACACAGTACACGAATGGTTCACCACAAACAGGCTCAAAATAGCCCCAGCCAAATCTACAGTGACTCTTCTCACAAACTGTACAGCAGAACACAGTCACATCCCACACCTCACCATAAACAACACTCCCCTACCACACACACACACACACTCACACACACACACACACACACACACACACACACACACACACACACACACACAAAATCCTTGGTGTAACATACAATACATCAATGTCATTTAAACAACACATCACAAACATTAAAAATAAAATAACACCATGACTCAGTGCTTTGAGGTCACTTGCCCATACAACATTCGGACACAACAAAGAAACCACCACCACAGTATACAAACAATACATACGTTCAGTGATGAACTATGCAAGCCCTGCCTGGGCTTCTAACCTTCACCAAGACACACTACAACACTCTACAGACCATACAGAACAAGGCCCTAAAAATAATCACAGGCTGCACAGCTACTACACCCACAGACCACCTACATCAAGAAACCAAAGTCCTCAAAGTCAAAGACAACCTAGACATGAGAGGCACTCAGTTTTTTGCTGCAGCTTACACAAACCCACAACATCCACTACAGTACATGGCAGCACATCCACCCACACCAAGGAACATCAAAACAACACCCAGCACATGATACCATACACAAATACTGTCATCTCTCCCCTCTCGCCCACCTCAGACCAGCTTCCAGAAGCATATCCACACTCAGATCACTCACCGCTCCATTCAGTCACTTAAAGACAACACACAGCTGCATGCACGGCCTCCTGACATCCACCCTTCTGAATCCTATCTTCCTCGTGAGGACAGGGTCCACCTGGCCAGGCTGAGATATGGGCACCATCCAGCCCTCTTAAGCTACCAGAAGAGGCTGGATGACTCCGTCGCTGATGCCTGTCCAGGATGCAACACAGCACCCCATACTATTAAGCACATTATGGAAGACTGCATTGCACACAATCACCTGCGCCAACAACACAACATACGCTCTTTGAGAGCTCTGTGGGAAAGCCCGGTCTCGGCCATGGCCTTCCTAAGGGACTCGGGGCTGTTCGGCCAGACTGCCTTGGGAACAACAACTACTACTACTACTACCAAGCCTGGTTCTTTGACCAAACCCACTTTCACCTTATTAGCAAAGTGACCAGCCAAATTTAACACTGGGGAAGTTAATCCAGTATCAACTAAGTTCCCAGAGGCTTCTATGTGCAGTTTCAAGTGCATAAAATGAGTTGCATAGATTTTTGTATGAAGTGCAAGTCTGGATCACAATGACCTGTTAATAATGTGTGAACTGCACCGCGCGCACACGCACGCGCGCACACACACACACACACACACACACACACACACACACACACACACACACACACACACACACACACACACACACAGTGAGAGTGAGAGAGAGTAAACTCGCAGGAATAGAAATGGCAAAGGAGCACCGAACGTTCGTCTGTATTTCAAGACATCTTCAGGGTGAACCATGATATACAGACGAAAGCTTGATGCTCCTCCGCCTTTTATATTCCTGCGAATTTACACAATATATTTGTCATCACGCATAATATATATATATATATATATATATATATATATATATATATATAGAGAGAGAGAGAGAGAGAGAGAGAGAGAGAGAGAGAGAGAGAGAGAGTGTGTATAATAAATGCATTTGCGTCCATTACTGGCGGAACGTCAACCTATAAATCGGTGATGGCTGAAGAAAGCTTGATTCCCAGTGACCTCGTTGTTGATCCACCCGATCATAAAAAGGTAACTTAGATGAGCCTCAGCTTGTGGTTATTACTAAGCTTCTCGGGGTATGGTTTTTTTCCGGATGATCTGCGAGAAATATCTCTTGGGTGAGCAGTGAAGGCTGGTGGGTGTTGACGGTAGGAGTAAATGTTCAACTCACAATTTCTGCCACATACTTCACCCGGGTGGGATGATGACTGTCAACGGTGGCCTCCTGATATATGATGGATTTTTGTATATATATCAGTGTGTTGATGCAAGCATGTCATCTGATCATTCACTTGTGGTTTTTGAATATGCATAGCAGCCACTATAAAAACTTGTCTGCATTCACCCTTGTTGACTCACATGAACGCATTGCCTACACACATGCTCTTTCTTCACATACACTTATTCCCCCCCCACACAAAGATGTTTCCATGCACTCGAAAATGAAAAAAAAAAAAAAAACGAAAAACATCTAATTGTATTCAAAGGTATCTCTGCGACTCGGAGAGGCCCTTTTGTTGACAATATCGCCAATAAACCAACATGATCCTGGCTAACCCCTTCTGAGTTTGAGGAAGAGGTAGAGGGAGGGAGAGATATTATGAGTTAGGAAGTGGAGGGAGGATTTTTTCCACGCTGTGCTGTGGAGATGGAGGCAGGAACCTTGTACTTAATGACAGATTTCTCGGTGTTTGATTTAGATTGGTCTCAGATGAAAGGTACCTTCTCTAGATCGAGGGTACGTACGGGGGATAAGGTAGGCAGAGGAGGTGGAAGAAAAAAAATGTGCTTTGAATTTTATGTCTGTCTATGTGTGCGTGTCCTGAGTTTGTTTATATATATAGTGGGAGAAGACTGTAGCACCATTCGAACAGGGCGGTACTCCCAAGGTGAATGGAAAGCTGATGGCAGGGAGAGCTGGAGCTCCCGTTTCGTCAGCCCATGGGACTAGTTCCTGACCGTCCCTCTTTGCTGAACTTTTTGTTTTCAGAAACACAGAGAGTAGGCCGGCATTCTCTCCAGTACAAGTTCTCTAACTGTCAACATCAAACTATGTGCACATTATACACTGCACTTCCTCTTCAAATCCAACCAGAATTGCGTCTCTTAATCAAGCCTTGGAGTCCCTGGAGGGGGGGGGAAGAAGGAGACCACAAATGCCCCTACCATCCTCCCCTGTCCCAGCGACGATCCAGCGAGATGCTTGGAATCACTGTCTGACTCACTTCTTCATTTCTGCAACATTCGCAGCCTTTCCTTTAATTTTCTTTCTGCTGAGCACTACCTCTCTTCCTCTAAACCTCATCTTCTCTTCCTAACTGAGACTCAGCTGTCTGAGGCAACTGATAGCAAACCCTTCTCTGTATTCTCCTACTTTCTCTATATTCATTTCAACGTCAAAGGTGACTGTTATGTATACGTACACAACGACTTATCTTGCTCTCATGTTCCTGAACTTGATTCTTTTGCATTCTCGACTCTCTGGTTTCAGCTTTCCTGTCGTTCTCTGACTAAATATGTCTGTGCTGGTTACTTATCCCCTGATTCTGCTATGAAAAATTCTTCGCCTATCTTACTTGTACGATGTATCACATCCTATCCATTTCTCCGTCCTCTGAAATCTCCATTCTAGAAAATTTCAATGGTCACCACCACCTTTGGCTTTCCTCTCCTTTCACTGATCCACCTGATGAAGAAGTCTACATCTTTTCTATCCTTAATGACCAAGAGCAGCTCTTACAGCACCCAACCCGTATCCCTGACCTCCTTGGAGAGAGCTCCAACATACTTGACCACTTTCTTATAAATAATCCTTCTGCTTACACTGTTAATCTTTCCTCTCCGTTGGGCTCCTCCAACCTCAGCGTTATCATTTTAACCTGTCTTACCACTCCGGTGCAGCCTGTGGACCCTCCAAAGAAATGTCAGTTATGGCACTTTGGAGCTGCTGATTGGGAGGCCCTCAGGCTGCACTTTTTGATTTTCCCTGGAATGATTATTGCTTTCACGGCCAACAGCCATCTGAGCGTGTCATGCACATTACGGAGGTTATTCTCTCGGGCATGGAACCATACATTCCTTTCTCATATCCTTTGACTAATACAAAGAAACCTTTGTTTAATCACGCCTGTTCTAATGCTGTCCACAACAAGGAGAAGGCCAACAGAAATTACCGGAGCCAACCCATCCCTGAATCTCATCTTTTTATTGTTTCTGCCCGGAATCGTGCTAAGTCTGTTCTTCGTTCTGCAATAAAATAATTTCATCCGTACTAAATGCTCTCAACTCTCCAACGTGAATTCTTCCCGCTCCTTTTGGCACCTTGCCAAAACCTTTCCAACAACTGTACCTCATCATCCTTCCCTCCTCTTTTTCACTCAGATGGTTCTATAGCTATTTCATCTACTGAAAATGCAGATCTCTTCGCTCAGACTTTCTCCTCCAATTCCACCTTAGACGATTCCGTCACTGTTCTTCCATCACTTTCCCCCTCTGACTTCCTCATGGCTGATGTATCTTCTACCATTACCCAAGAGTCATAAAATCACTCTTGGGTTAATTTATCGTCCACCTGGTCAGCCACTCAACATTGATAATGAAATCTACAATCAAATTGCGGAACTATCTTGTATGCAAAGCACTGTAATATTTGTTGACTTTAATTTACCAGTTCCAAAATGGGGAGAAGCCCTATCCTCACACACATGGTCAGACCTACAGTATATACAAATTTGCAAGAAAGTTCTTTGTATCAATTTGTAAATTATCTGACACGTGGAGCTAACATCCTAGTTCTTGTCTTAGTGAGTCATGTTATTGTAGGAGAAGAATTTAGTACAAGTGATCATCGCATAGTTACATTAACATTAAATTCAGTGAAGACAGTGTCTAGGCCAGTTGTGAGAAAGTGCCCGACTTTAAGAGAGCAAATTTTAAGAAATTAAAGGCATTTGCAGGTGCAGCTGACTGGCATCCCATTGTCGAAACTTTAGATATCAATGATGCATGGAGTTACTTTACAGAAACTCTCAACAGTGCCTTCAATTTAAGTATTCCTATGCGCAACAGAAGGCCCGCCAAAAATTCTAAACCCAAATGGTGGAACTCCAACATAAAACATTGTCTAGAAGCAAAAAATCTTGCACATAAGAAATATAATACCACAAAGAGTCAAAGTGATAAAAATGAATACGATGCCCTTCGACGAAAAGCCAAAATTTTAATTAAATGCAGCAAGAAAAATCTTGAGACAGATATTGCAAGTATCAGTAAATCAAATCCCGAAGAATTTTTCAGTTACATAAGAAGCAAAAAGGTAATAACTCCATCAATCGGTCCCTTAGTCACAGATAACGGAGAGCACACTGATGATGAAACTATGATGGGGAAAATTCTTAATACTTTCTTCGCATCAGTATTTACAGCAGAAAATATACATACAATTCCTACTGTTTCCCCCATTCCTACAGAAGAGGGCAACATAATCACTGACATTACAGTCAGCGATCGCGACGTACTGCTTGCAATAAACAGATTAAAAGAGAATAAAGCACCAGGACCAGACAAAATATCACCACATGTATTGAGGGAACTACAGAATGAAATATCAAAGCCTTTAGCTGAACTTTTTAACTTATCACTTAAGAGCAGTAAGGTGCTACATAAATGGAAGCTTGCTAACGTAACCCCAATATTCAAAAAGGGCAACAGAGCCCAACCAGAAAACTACCGGCCAATTAGTTTAACATCAGTGGTTTGCAAATTGCTTGGAACTATTATCAGAGACAAGTTTGTACAGTAAAACACTTAGAAACAAACAATCTCATAAAAGATTCGCAACATGGTTTTCGCAATAATCGCTCTTGCCTCACGAATCTGCTGGACTTTTTCAATGATATACTGAACGTGTATGATGAGACTAAATCTGTTGATGTGGTCTACCTCGATTTTCAAAAGGCTTTTGACAAAGGTCCACACAAAAGACTCCTTCAGAAGCTAAAGGCACACGGTTTCAGCAGCAGTGTTCTCGGGTGGGTAGAAGATTGGCTCACCGGACGAAAACAAAGAGTTGTAATAAATGGAAAAGAGTCAGACTGGATAAACGTTACAAGTGGAGTGCCACAGAGTTCAGTGTTAGGTCCTATTCTTTTCTTAATATACCGGTATGTGAATGATATTGATGAAGGATCAAAATTTGCTGATGATACTAAAATAGGTAACAGAGCAGATACAGCACTGCAAAGACAGGCAATGCAGAGAGATCTTGATCCACTGTTTAACTAGGCCCAAGTCTGGCAAATGGATTTCAATATTAATAAATGCAAAGTGTTAAACATTGGCAGTAAAAATATAAGAGCTAGTTATAGCATGAATAATGTCCAGCTTGACAGGGTAAACCATGAAAAAGACTTAGGAGGTATAATAACAAATGATTTGAAACCAAGCAAACAATGTACAGAAGCTGTGAAAAAAGCCAACAAATTGACTGGGTTCATAGGCAGAGCATTTGAATATAAATCCGATAATATCATCCTCACTTTGTATAATTCCTTAGTACGCCCGCACTTAGAGTATTGCATTCAGTTTTGGTCACCGTATTATAAAAAGGATATTGAAAAGCTTGAAAGAGTGCAACGAAGGATGACAAAGATGATACCTAGATTGAGAAATAAATCGTATGAGGAATGTTTAGGAGCCCTGAATCTCTTTACCCTAACAAAACGGAGGATACGAGGAGATTTAATTCAAGTATTCAAGATATTCAAAGGACATGATAACATGGTTGTCGATAAATACTTCACAGTTGATCACTCGAACTACACTAGAGGCAATGGGCATAAAATAATTGGCAAACGATTCAAGTCGCATGAAGCTAAGCATTTCTTCAATAGAGTTGTAAATATATGGAATAAACTGCCCTCCAACGTAATAGATTGAAATACAGTACAAACCTTTAAAGGTCGCCTGGATAAGTATTTGGCATCCAACCCCCAGCTTAATATGTTTACTCCTGAATAAAGCACTTGTGTACGTATAATTTTCTGTTTTATTTTATTTTAGTTTTTTAGAGCCTGGATCAATTTATTAAATGCAAATATACTGTAGTATATGCATAGACTAGGATAAGCACAGATAGCCCTGAGTTAATGGTCACTACTCATACTATCGACCTGTGATGGGCTGTGGATCACTGAGAGTCCCTGTTGGTTACATGACCACCATCGGGATTTTTTAAATGTAGCCTACCAGGGGTCACTGCTTCAGGAGGTGACTTGTTTGCTAGTCCTGCATGGGAAAGTTCCTAGTCTCAGTGGAATGAATGGAGCTGGGGCCTGATTGACTGCTGCCTGCCTTAATAGCGCCAGGCAAGGCTGCCACACCACCCCTGAATATCCACACTGTGCACTGTGCAATTTCCACACTGTGTCCGCAGACGCCCCATCAACTCAACGTACCCGTACAGCGACATGCATTAGTTATTTATTTATTTGATTACTCATTGTACTTTAGTACATTCTCTTTCAGGTTATTCACACTGGTAGCTTATAGATAATGTATTATAGAATGTAGTTTTCCTTTTCAGTCTTTCCTATGAAATTTCCATGTCAGTTTTTCCATGCTGCGTGGTGGTTTTTCTCACTTTTTCTTGCCAGTTTTGGCTGGAGGGTTTGGAGGCGGGGGGAGCTTTCTTGCTTTACTATCCTTATCCTTCAGCATGTAGAGTTAGATCTTGTAGTCATAGTCTACTCTGTACCAAGCAGCCTCGAGAGGACCATAAGGTCTGTTGCTATTTGCTATCCTTTGTACTCCTTTGTAATACTAACAAGGCATATGGGCCTGATGGAGTCCCTCCTGTTGTTCTCAAGAACACTGTTTTTGTGCTAAGTCCCTCCTGTTGTTCTCAAGAACTCAGTTTCTGTGCTAACTCCCTGCCTAGGTAAACTCTTTCACCTTTGTCTGTCAACATATATCCTTCCTTCTTACTGGAAGTTTGCTCTCATTCAGCCTGTCCCAAAGAAAGGTGACCATCCCCAACCCTCTGCCTATCACCCAATTGCATTAACATCCTGTGTCTCAAAAGTTTTCGAGTCTATTCTTAAAAAATAATAATAATAAATAAAGCATCTTTCCTATCACAACCTGCTTTCTGGTCATCAGTGTGGGTTCTGCCAGGGATGCTCCTTTGGTGATCAAGTCACCTACCGTTCAGACTTCTGGTCATCCTCCTTTCGGGACTTTGGCGAAAGCTTTGCCATTGTACTTGGCATCTCAAAGGCTTTCGATCAAGTCTTGCATAAATCTTTAATTTCCAAACTGTCCTCTTACGGTTTCTGCCCTTCTATCTTTGCCTTCATATTTAGCTTCCTTTCTGGTCGTTCTATAGCTGCTGTTGCACACGGCCACCGTTCTTCCCCTAGCACTATCGATAGTGGTGTGCCTCAGGGCTCTGTATTGTCACTAACTTTCTTCCTTTTATTCATCAATGACCTAAGCTGTATATCTAACCCTATCCACTCATACGCTGATGATTCCACCCTTCACCTTTCCATTCGCTTCCCGCAGTGTCTATCTCAGCAGTTACTTCAACAAATAAGGGATAAGGCAATGGCACACCTCATGTCAGACTTGGCTCGTATCTCTGACTGGGGTCAAAGTAATACTGTTGTTTTTGATCTGACAAAAACTCAGTTCCTACACCAATCATCCCGTCAAAATCTTCCACAGGAGTACCTATTAATAATATCCAGCTCAGTCCTGCATCATCTTTAAACATACTTGTTGTTTCTTTCTCTTGTGATTTATCTTGGGAAGATCATATCACATCTCTGCTAAAACCTACTAAATCCACCCTGTACCAACTTTACCCCTGCACAGTTGTTGGCTTTATACACGGGTTTTATTCGCCCCTGTTTAGAGTACAACTCTCATATGTGGGGAGGCTCCCCACATACAGCTCTTCTCAGTAAGGTGGAGTCAAAAGCTTTTCGTCTCATTAACTCTCCTCCTCTTACTGGCTCCCTTCAACCTCTGTCTCTTAACCACACTGCTGCATCCGTATCTCTTTTCTATCGGTAATGCAATGTTTACTGCTCCTCTGAACTATCCGCTTGCACCCCTCCACCAGTACGACGGGCACATAGCACCCATCTGGCAACAAACTCTCATCCAATTTCTGTCCAACTTTCTAATGTAAGAGTTAACTGTTACTCCCAGACCATCATTTATGCAACATGTCAACTCTGGAACTGTCCCCCTCTGTCTGTATTCCTTACTTCCTACGATCTCCAGCCTTTCAAACGCAGTGTGTCCAGGCATCTTGAAAAGAATGTATCTTGAATTTGGCTCTCTGTTGTATTGTTTTTGTTTTTTCTTGGAAGGAACGGTTTACAGGCTCCTAGACTTTGGCTCTTTCTTCTTTGCAATCAATCAATCAATCAATCAATCAATATATATATATATATATATATATATATATATATATATATATATATATATATATATATATATATATGTGTGTGTGTGTGTGTGTGTGTGTGTGTGTGTGTGTGTGTGTGTGTGTGTGTGTGTGTGTGTGTGTGTGTCTACCACTCAATATGTCAATCAGTCTATCAATCTATTTATCTATCTATATACTCACGCTAGAGGTACGTTGCCATGCTAGGGTGCCGAGGACGAAGTTTAGTATGATCCCTGTTGTACGAGTATGCAGTTAATTCTTTCTTATACGCTGATCTCAGGTTTTACAGCCACCCTGTTCTATACGATCCTTTCACTCGGAGGTATAAGGTTCAAGTTATTCCTTTGTCGTACAAAGAATTAACTTACATTTTTTTCTTGTCGCTTTTCCCTGGCCACCAACCTCTTACTTACTGTGCCTCCCTGAATACCTGTATACCTGCCTTACTGCATACTGTATATTCTTACTTCTCTGCCTACTTATCTCCTTACCTATATTCCTGCCACCTACCTGACTCCCAACCTACCTGCCTGCCTACCTGCCTTCCTGCTTTCCTACATGTCTAACTGCGAACCTGCTTCCCTTATTACCTCCATAACCACTTCCCTACTTATCTCCTTATATCCATAACTACATACGTCACTGCCTACCTTCACCACCAAATGAGGTAGTGGCGTAGGTGCATATGTGAAGTCTTATGCAATATTTTAATTTTCAGTGATTTGTATCAAAATTATGATTATTGCGTAAATTACTGGACTTTTAACATCCTCACCACAGTACCAATGTTATATCTATGCTCCTGTTATTAAGAACTTTGCTATATGGCCTTGACTCCTTTGTTTCTTCTCACTGATCTTGGAGTTGATCTGTGTCAACCAGTCCCACAAGGACACACTGGTAGGTAGAGAGGATTCATTTGACACCTCAGTCGTCAAAAGTGACCCGTGCCTGCGGCATCTAGAGAGCGAACGAACAGACGGAAAACTCTCATCCTGGCTCTACTGCACAAGGTGGTCGACTTTGGCTCCTAGACCATAAGGTTTTAACACTGAGCTTTCTCTAGCTGTATTTCAGTTTTCCACACTCTCCACTGTTCACCTTCAGCCTCTTTTCATCATCTGCTTTTTTATTGTAATTCTTTTTCTCTTTTATTCTTATTCTGTCTCCTAATTGTTCTCTCTTCTGATTTGTTCGTCTCTCAATGATTCTCCTTCACTTCTGCCGCTAATTTCTCCTTCTGTGAGGAATGAAGGAAAGGTTAGGGAAAGTTGAACGAGGAGTGAGAAGGTGGAGGATGATTGCAGGGAAGGCAGGAAGGGCGTGTGAGAGGAGAGCTTTAGGAGGAGATGGAGGGAAGGAGAGAGAAGTGAGAAGATTCTGAGAGGGAAGAAGGGTAAGTGTGAAGAGAAAATGTGAGAAGTTAGAGCGTTAGAAGGTGAGGAAAGGAGACTGATGGGTGAGGAATGAGTATTAGGAGGAAAAGATAAGACGTGGGTGTGGGTGGAGGAAATGGGATGAAGAAGTGGTTAAGGATATGAAAAGAACACATAGACGTAAGAAGTGTGGGTAAAAGAGCTCGAGTAAAAAGAAATGTGGAGCGTAATTACGTAGAAATGGGTTGAATGAAGGAAAGGTTACCAAAAATTGAGAGAGAGAGAGAGAGAGAGAGAGAGAGAGAGAGAGAGAGAGAGAGAGAGAGAGAGAGAGAACAAAAACAGGAAGATGATGGTATTAGAGATGTGGTGATGTGGTGATGACAAACTTTGCTTTTTTTTTTTTTTTTTTTGTCATGTGGATTATCACTGACGCCACCAAAGACTGCACCATTAAAAATAGCGACCACAAAGTGATACCCTCAAATCTTGGCGCATCTGCTCTATACCTGCCAGGCTAACTCCAGTAAACGTCTTTTAAACCCGTTCCTAATGTATGAGTTTGATTTTTCTCTACAATCCAGTTCTGCCACATTTTTGGCGTGGACCTGATATACAGAACAGGTACACCAAAATATCTACCAAGAACAAACAGGGAAGAGCGCTTTCATGTACTCGTTCTAAGAGAGTAACAAAAGGGGAGTAACAAAATTGTGAGTAATAAGGGAGAGTATCAAAAGTAAAGTAACAACGAAGTATGAACACAGTGGCTTCCTTCCAGGTGTGGACCACATACAGGGGCGAGCAGAGACTTGGGTGCAACTTATATATGGTATACTGTCTATCTAAGCGAACTATGCTGACGGGCGACCTACAGAGGGGTAGGTTGGGTAACAGGTCCCTTCTATGACCACACTCATCGACAATCAAGCCCCCAGTAAGGCCGCCTGGAATTTGCGTCTCACTCTTAACAACCATGGTCTTCATTATCCTTGGATGTGGAGATAAGCGAAAGGGTGTTGCGGGACGGTAATTACCGACCCTAATGACCGTGCCGGCATTTCACTGTCCTAATAAGTTACCACAATTATCTCAAACATAGGAGGCCAAGGCAAGGATTTACGAGCGTGAGCTATGTGAGGTTCCGGCATTAGCGGTAAAAAACAGTAAAGTGTGCTTTGTGAGCGCATGGTGAGCACGCGAGGGCCATGTTATCACAATTTCCCTCTGATATAAATTTATAGACGGAATCCTCGATATTTAATTCATAGAGCTGATGCCAAAAAATAAACACAATGTTACGACGGAAAATCTTTTTTAATCTGATTTCGCTACTGAGGCTTTCATCGATTAGAACCAAACACTCCCTTGGAAAACTCGAGATTCCAAGGGGTTCCTATGCCTTCACAGGTGAGTTTTTAGTTGTTAAAATTTACTGAATGAATGTATCACATGCAGAAAGAATTTCAACTCCACTTCACATAGGAGTAAAGTTATTAGCTTCTGCATAGCGTGATGGTAGGGTTGGATCGGGCCGCTCATTTCCAAACATAACTGAGGGTAAACATCACTCATTCGTTCTTAATGACCTTGTGTGGACGTTGGGTGGTGTGCAATACTGAAGACCTTATTTTCAGTGATATAGCAGGCTTCGTAGCACCTTGTCCTTAGCGATTTACTTTGCATATTGCACCTTAACCTTCTCCTGTATGCCATTTATAAATATCCTTTTACAATCGACATAGTTTGCATCAATAATATAGGGGACAAAATGATACCAAGATGCAGACTAATGTACAGGACAAATCACAAAGGAAGATGTGTAACGAAATCTTCACAACCATTGATAATACGGCTGTGAATCTGAGTGCCGGTGCCTTGATGCTCTGGTGGACGGCGCTGCACTACCAGGTAACTATTCCACACACAAAGATATTATCACGGCCGAGACGCATATTTAAGTGGGGTATGACTTTACGCCCTTGCATGGATTATTACTTACTGGAACTTTACTCTTTTTAATGTAGCCTGGCCTAAAATTGCCATCTCTTCATCTTGAGTGCCAAACTGTATCAGCAGATTACAGCCGGAATATGATGCTAGACTCGGAAAACTGCTGTGGAAAGGATGTGAAAGTCAGAGTTCTGCCTTTCTCCGCCACAGAGCTACGTGAAATAGCCTGCAATAGAACGAAAATCTGAGCCAAGTTAAGGTGAACTTACTATAGTCGAGGTTCACTGTTCACTGACGTATGCAGACTTCCTTACTCATAAAGTCACTCCAACAGAACAGTGTTTGTGTTAATGACCTTAATTACCTTAACAATGTAAGTTTCAGCTACTCTACTTTTCTTTATAACTTCTAACCTCGTTCGACCTCGCTGTTTGTGAATAATCGCTTATATCGTAACGAAACATAAGAGGAGAACAGAGAGAGAGAGAGAGAGAGAGAGAGAGAGAGAGAGAGAATTATAACAGTGTTGTCCTGTGTTGGTTTTCCCGTACAAAGGCCAATATGAGAATGAGATCTGTAGCAATGTCTCACACTTTACGAAGCAGAAAGCATCTGCAAGTGCTAAAGAGTGTAAATTAGATCATTTTTTATGTCTCCTGCAAAACAGTCCTATCCAGCTTAAGAATGGCTTCGTTCTTGTGCTCTAAGGGTAAAATAAATGACGATGATGATGATGATGATGATGATGATGATTGATAATAATAATAATAATAATAATAATAATAATAATAATAACAAGAATAAGAACAATAATAACTAATAACGATAATAATAAAAATAATAATAATAATAATGATAATTATAATTATAATAATAATAATAACACTAAATAAAAGTTTCAGAAACTCTTTCACAACGATAAGCCTTACCTACTTTACTCTGATGATCGAAACTTGACTGCATTCAGCTTAGGAGTGGTGTTATATCATGCTAGGGTTAGACTGTCATTCTATCAAATAATGCGATCTTTTAAGGCAACCTTCTGTTTTACGTGGCCACTGAAAACTGAACCCTGTGATAAGGCGTCTGATAACAGATTATTAACGGTAAAACGCATTAGAGGACCACCTGACCACAAAAACTGGACCTTTCAGGGACGAAGGCAAGAACCAGATAAGATCGTGTGTGCTGATATGATAATCTTGCTAACTATAAGTGTAGTTCTCTCCTTTACAAATACTCCCACGAAGCCAGACCAAAAGGATTTTCGGGTTATAATCATCAGAACAGATCATGGTACCTGGGATAATCAGGGAGGACAGTGAATGACAACCATAGAGTGGATCACTATCTGGTCCAGCAATTAAATTTTTCATTTAAAGGTGACATGATATTCCAGCAGCCACTGAGGCTAACTGGATCCCCACGTGAAACAAGAGCTCGACCGTATTTCAGTTTTGCCTCAGACTCATCAAACTTTTCGAACTGAAGTTAAACATGCAAAAGAAGATGCGATAATGTACAGTGCAGTACGTTGATAATGTACGGTGGAGGACGCTACCCTTAGTAACTCAGCAGATGATAAACTTTTGAATAATTTTGTGGCCAAGTTGTGATTATCGTCATCAAAGGATTTAAGATACTACGCTGACTTTTTCCCGCGCTAAATTGATTAAAAAAAAAAAAAACTTGGTAAGTAATTACAACGAAACAAAGAGAAGCAAGACTTTCCTCAAGGGTCATGACAAGACCACGTCACAAAAAGCATGTCACACAGTGCTATCACAGGAACCATTAAGCTGTTAACATTTATGTACAGTCATTTGTATGAATGTTTATCCCTTTCTGCCATGTATATTTTGCATTTGTGGCAACACCGAAATCTTTTACACGATAATGGTTACTTACAACAAAGCCTCCAATAATGATTTTTTTAAGAACATTTTTTCTATACACGCAAGTAATACATGATACTCGCATGACTGGCAATAAAATGGAACTTCCGCTAGTAACTATAAAATCTGAGAAAGATAATGGAAGGCATAGTGGTATAACGCGCCAATCGTTGTTGAGGGCAGGTTGTGTGTGCATCGGTTCGGATCCCTAAGAAGCGAATGGAGGTTTTAGGATAATTTAATGATAAATGAAGCACAGACTTCTCACCCATCACTGAATAATTTCAACTACATAAACCAGGTCTTAGAACATACCCTTACAAGAGGTAATATGGGACTGCTTGTGATCATTATCACTGTAACCTAAAACTCTTCTGGCAAAATCTGCACACTTTCATTCAGTGACGTAATTTATATGCTATCTTCACTATTATTAGACGATTTGTTGCAGCAGAGGGAGGGAAAAAAGGTTACGAAATATAGGTCGAGACTTTTTTTCTAACTCCGCCACTACCAATGGTTTCGTTGAAGCTGACACAATCGTCTGGATGTAACACTGAACTGACTGAAGGCCACAGGATTAAAGGGTTTAGGGGAACCTAAATAAACGTGTGTGGACGGTGAGGGGGAGAGGGGAGTCCTTCTGGTTTGTATGCAATAAGGCCTTGATGTGTGTGTGTGTTTGTGTAAGAATATCGTCCTCGAACACCTCAGTACATTTGTCCTCTCATCCTCGTCCACTAAAATCTAAATGTTTAAGATCGCGAACCATTTTTATATGGACAAGTTTCAAATGCAATCTGTCCACGCCTACTTTTCTGTAAGTGTTTGTGAGGTGTAGAAAAAGAAAGAGAATATATTCACACATACTTTCGTGCTAGTGAATGGAATATATGCAAATGTGTGAGATTATTAATGTCTACGCAATGTATATGCAAATTCGCCGACCGGTGCATGTTTGCGTGAGTGCGTGCGTGTGAGACAAAGTACGTGAGCTTGGCTAATCACAAACAGGCCTCATCTCATCCTGACGTACTGCTCCTCGCCACTATATCTGTTACAGCCACAGTCGGTAAGGTTATGTTGGAGTGAGTCTTGGCACGCACAACGCCAATATTTATGATGGTGCTAATGGAAGCTTAGTCGACGCTGCAAGATTCTGTTAATGTAAATTTATCCGGAGAGAGAGAGAGAGAGAGAGAGAGATCTGGTGTTGAAAGGGCTTTCTGAACTAGCTTACAGTACCGTACAGTATGTTTGTTTCACAGGAAAGGACCAATGGCCAGCTAGACCTGTCCCTTCCAATACCACTACCACCATCCCCAATACTACTACTACTACTACTACTACTACTAATAATAATAATGATCCGATTTCTGTATGTTTGTTGGTTTGCCCAACCGTTACCATAACACTGCAAAAACGGCGCATTGTAGCGCAATTTCTGTCAGTGCAAGGTACCGCTAAAATGCTCTAACTTGAAGAATAAAACAATATCCAGTCCCGTCAAGCCACCGGTTCCCGAGTTATGACTCATTTCTTAAATTCGCAAAATGACTGCGTACACGTAGCAGTTGCATCGCACTATGAAATATCCATATTTTCGCCAGCGCCAGGATCATCTTTTCAGGTTTCAAAAATCGTTTTTCTTTGTTTACCAACGTGAAGAGAATCGCCTGGCGCACCTGGCAATGTAAATATGTAATTAAAAAAAGTAGATATTATGGGAAGTTTTATAAAATAAAAGTTATTATGATGGCGCAACGTAGCGCAATTTTCGTTAGTGCAAGGTACCGTTAAAATATCCCCCAAGGGGGGAATCACACCAGCCGCGAGCCGATACATATCTAGCGCGGCTCGGAATATGACCTTGACCTTGATCTACTTTCACCAAGTTCGACCTCGCATATCTTCATCCCTCCTACACACTTGTAAAATTTTGTGATGATATCTAGAGCAGTTGCGAAGCTATCGCGGTAAAAGACAGACAGACCTTGACCTACTTTCACCAGTTTCGAACTCGTTGGAGATTTTCATCCCTACTACACACCTGTAAAATTTTGTGATGATATCTTGAGCGGTTGCGAAGTTATCGTGCTAACAGACACACAGACAGACTGAAAACAATACTCGTAGGAGATTTTCATTTCACCTGTAAAATTTTGTGATGACATCTTGAGCGGTTGCGAAGTTATGGTGTTAACAGACAGACTATGACCTGCTTTCACCAATTTCGAACACGTGATCGGTTTTTTCCCTACTACACACCTGTAAAATTTTGTGATGATATTTTGAGCGGCTGTGAAGTGATCGTGCTAACAGACACACAGACACAGACAGACAAACTGAAAACAATACCAGCCTCGCTATCGCGGCTGACAATAAAATACCGAAGATCTGTTCACATAAAGAAGCTTGGGAATACTAAGCAAAAGAGCTTGGAGGTCACAGCTGGAGACCGACAGAGTGAGGGAGACTCATTAATGAACGAATGCAGCCCGCCGTCAGCGTCTGCCTAATACTACTGGTACTTTATTTTTTACCACTACATTTATAACTTACAGTATACGACAGTGGTAAGTGAGGTAGCTGCCTTGGTAATGTTTATGACTGTATCAGACTTGTGGTTCAGTGTTCCTCTCATAACTTCTCAGTAGTTTAAACTGGTAATCTATTTTTTCTTCTCTCATATTTTAGTCTCTTCCTTCGCTTTCTTCTTCCTTCCCCTACATTCCTCCATCTCCCTTATAACTTTCTCTCTTTCACCTCGCTTTCTCCATTCCCTTTCCTTGTTCTCACTCCTTTTCTGCAGTAGCCTACGTATCCTAACACCGCTTCTTCATCCAACGCCGCTAGTCCTTCATTCTTTAGCTATCCTTTACCTGAATTAATATGATACGGTACCGCAGTTTTCATAGCCATATCCTGCCCTACAACAAATGGCCTCGACAGGATCAATAAACCGTTATATAAGGTCTTTTATGATTTGCTTATACTCCTCAGTTTAAACATTTTACTGTTAATGTCTTTCCATCAACAGTCCTCCCTCATTCTCTTGTTTTTCTCACTGCCCCCTCTTTCCTCTCCTCCCCTCGCCTTGCCTCCCCTGCCCTACATCCACACCTTCGTCATCCACACTCCGTTCCTCCACATCTCCACCATCTCTCTCTCTCTCTCTCTCTCTCTCTCTCTCTCTCTCTCTCTCTCTCTCTCTCTCTCTCTCATTTCCTTACCAGCTCGAACAACATTACTACCTTACCTCAACCCTGCCACACCCACTCACCTTATCTTCTCCAAGTGTCTCTCCTCTTTTCTCCTTGCTTCACTGACAGAATCTCCTCACCCTTCCTACCTCGCTTCTCTACCCCATGGAGGTCCTTCTCACTTTTTCTGCCGGTTCTGGCTGGCAGGTTTGGTGGACGAGGAGAGCTTCTTGCTTAACGATCCTTATTTCCAGCTTATAGAATTAGTCGCAAGTTTTCAAAAATTTCTCCCTGGAATGATTATTGCTTCCATGGCCGTGAGCCATCTGAGTGTGCCTTGCGCATTACGGAGGTTATTCTCTCGGGCATGGAAGCATACATTCCTTTTCTCATATCCTTTGACTAACGCAAGAAAGCCTTGGTTTAATCACGCTTGTTCTAATGCTGTCCGCAACAAGGAGAAGGCCTACAAAAGGTACCGGAGCCAACCCACCCCTGAATCACATCATCTTTACGTTTCTGCCCGGAATCGTGCTAAATCTGTTCTTCGCTCTACTAAAAATAATTTCATCCATACTAAATGCTCTCAACTCTCCAACTCGAATTCTTCCCGCTCCTTCTGGCACCTTGCCAAAAATCTTTCTAACAACTTTACCTCATCATCCTTCCCTCCTCTTTTCTACTCTGATGGTTCTGTACCTATTTCTTCTACTGATAAAGCAGATCTCTTCGCACAGACTTTCTCCTCCAATTCCACCTTAGACGATTCCGGTGCTGTTCCTCCATCACTTCCCCCTCTGACTTCCTCATGGCTGACATTAAAATTTCTTCAGCTGATGTATTTTCTGCCATCACTGGCCTCAGTACTAACAAGGCATATGGGCCTGATGGGGTCCCTCCTGTTGTTCTCAAGAATTGTGCTTCTGTGCTTACACCCTGCCTAGGCAAACTCTTTCGCCTTTGTCTGTCAACTTGTACCTTTCCTTCTTGCTGGAAGTTTGCTCTCATTCAGCCAGTCCCAAAGAAGGGTGACCACTCCCAACCCTCCAACTATCGTCCAATTGCTTTAACATCCTGTATCTCAAAAGTTTTCGAGTCAGTTCTTAATAGAAAAATTTTAAGGCATCTTTCCTATCACAACCTTCTTTCCGATCGTCAGTATGGGTTCCGTCAGGGACGCTCCACTGGCGATCTTCTCACCTACCTTTCAGACTCCTGGTCATCCTCCTTTCGGGACTTTGGCGAAAGCTTTGCCATTGCACTTGACATCTCAAAGGCTTTCGATCGAGTCTGGCATAAATCTTTAATTTCCAAACTGCCCTCCTACGGTTTCTATCCTTCTATCTGTGCCTTCATCGCTAGCTTCCTTTCTGGTCGTTCTATAGCCGCTGTTGTAGACGGCCATCGTTCTTCTCCTAGATCTATCAACAGTGGTGTTCCTCAGGGCTCTGTCCTATCACCAACTCTCTTCCTTTTATTCATCAATGATCTTCTAAGCTGTACATCTAACCCTATCCACTCATACGCTGATGACTCCACCCTTCATCTTTCCATTCGGTTCCCGCTATGGCACACCTAATGTCTGACTTGGCTCGTATCTCTGACTGGGGTAAAAATAATATGGTTGTCTTTAATGCATCTAAGACTCAGTTCTTACACCTATCAACCCGACAAAATCTTCCACAGGTATACCCATTAATGTTTAATAATATTCAGCTTAATCCTGCATCATCCTTGAACATGCTTGGGGTTTCATTTACTCGGGACTTATCTTGGAAAGATCATATTACATCTCTTGTAAAATCTTCTTCCAAGAGATTGGGTGTGCTAAGCCGACTCCGCTCTTTCTTTACCCCTGCACAATTGTTGACTCCCTGTGTGGAGTACAACTCTCATGTGTGGGGAGGCTCCCCACATACAGCTCTTCTCAATAGGGTGGAGTTAAAGGCTTTTCGTCTCATTAACTCTCCTCCTCTTACTGACTCCCTTCAACCTCTGTCTCTTCGCCGCACTGTTGCATCTTTATCTCTTTTCTATCGCTACTTTAATGGTCACTGCTCCTCTGAACTGTCTGCTTGCATTCCTCCACCTCTACGACGGGCGCGTAGCACCCGTCTGGCAGCAAACTCTCATCCCTTTTCTGTCCAACTCTCTGATGCAAGAGTTAACCGTTACTCCCAGTCTTTCATTTATGCAACAGGTCAGCTCTGGAACTGTCTCCCTCTATCTGTATTTCCCGCTGCCTATGATCTCCAGTCTTTCAAACGCAGTGTGTCCAGGCATCTCAAAATGATCGGATCTTGAATTTGGCTCTCTATTGTATTTTGTTTTTCTCTTGAAGGGAACTGTTACTGCGGGCTCATGGCCTTTGGTTCCTTCTTCCTCGCATAAAAAAAAAAAAAAACACCCGGAGAGAAAAATTATGCCTGTTTGTGTTTGCTTTTCCTTTTATTCTATTACTAAAGAATCCTCCACGTTCCACTCCACCACCACCACCACCTCCACCGCTGTCACCAACCGTCACATGTCCACCCATTTCTCCACCGGCATCTCATCACCTCGAAATGGGATAATGCAATAAGTGGAAGAAAAGAGGTGAAGGCAAGCATAAGTAGGAGGAGGACGTAAGGATGAAGGAGGGTGTGATATCCAGTCACATCTCCAAACGTAAACCTGGCCACACACTATGTTATGGTGAGCCAATTCATCAGATACACGGACCACCATACATTCGTGTGTGTGTGTGTGTGTGTGTGTGTGTGTGTGTGTGTGTGTGTGTAAGTAAGTAAGTAAATCTGATACTGTGCTTACATGCTTGTACGAAATGTGTTCACGGAAGATCTGTGCCTGTCTACCTGACAAAATTTCTCTCTCTCTCTCTCTCTCTCTCTCTCTCTCTCTCTCTCTCTCTCTCTCTCTCTCTCTCTCTCTCTCTCTCTCTCTCTCTCATTTGAAGGATAAAAGGAAAGTCAAATAACATAAACAACAAACTTCGAAAGCAAAGGATATGAAAAAAATAATGAAAATACTCAGAATACATGAAATATATACTAACAAGTGGACTGATTGAGAACCAATGATGGTAGTATCAGAATTACTGCCACGTAAACGGTGATAACTATGCGGTTCACCAGCTGGACACACGCAAAATCTGGAAATGTGTACTGCCGCCTCATCACAGTTATACCGTACAGGTAATTCTCTTCGTATTTCCTGGCTTTTATTACAGGTGTTTTAGCTGTGTACCTTTGCAACAGGCAGGATCAGACAGCAGAACATCGTCGTGTCTATCTATCTAGCATCCTATCTATGTATCTATTTATCTGTCTGTCTATAAACCTATCTATTTATCCATCCGTCCATTCATCTATTTATATCTTTATCAATCAATCAATCAATTTATCTCTATGTAAACGTAGAAGACACTGGCGGCGTTACCAATGCATCTTGGGTGAGGTGAGTGGCTTTTTTTTTGGGGGGGGGGGATATTCTCCCCACAGCATGGTGGGGAACGGGCAAACAGAGAGCCCGTCAGGGAAAAGTCAGAATTAAGCTCTCGATTCAGAGCAAAGCGGGAACAGCAGGCTGAAGGACGAGTGGGAGCAGGAACAGCAAACTGAAGGACGAGGCGGGGGCGGCAGGGTCAAGGGAAGGTGCGATGGTCGGTGGTGAAGAACGGCTGGGCAAACACCTCAAGGCTCCTCCTCAGAGTCGGAGACGTCGGTGTACTCGGAGTCGTGATCGGTATCGATATCCTCGTACAACTCCAGCTCCCCCGAGTCACTGAGGCGAGATGGGACGCCTGACTGTGAGTCAAGGAACTGGTTGACAGCTTGACCAAAGTCGCGTTCGAACTTGGCGGTGAGGAGCTGGAGAACTTCGTCTGAGACGGCAGAGGATGTCGGCAGAATGGCAGGTGAGAGGCTTGCAGGCGGCGGATCAGCTGTGGAAGTTGCGAGATCCACTCCCTCAGCAGCAGGTGGAAAAGCGGGGGGGGGGGAAGGGGGGACGGCAGCCCTTTCCCCCTCGGCTGCAGACGGCGGGGGGTGGATCTCAGCAACGGTGGTGATGGTGTCCAGTTCCATGGCCGTGATCGGTGCCGGGTCGGTAGGAGGAGAGGCAGACGAGCCAGTCGCCCTGTTGAGGGGTCGGTCCAGACACAGCCGTTTGCGCGGTGTGCGGCGGGGCCGAGGTGGAGGTGGCCGAGACTTGGGCTGCGCGGGCGGCCGCCGGGGACGACGATCTGGGCGAGGGGCTGAATGTGTGCCTCCGACAAAGCTCTGGGGGATGACAAGTCTTGGTAGCCCGTTCTCCTCAAAGATTTGAGGGAGGAGAACGTGCAACAGAGCCTTGTCACCCCCACAGAAAGCCTGTGCCGTAGCGACGCACATCGAGACTAGGAGATTAGTCTCCCCAGAACACCCAGGATCACGAGACTGGCGCCTCTGGGCCGTGGGGCGCCGCCGTGCATGGGCAGAGCCCTGCACAGCAGCACCCCCCGGCCCAGTGACGTCTGTAGCCTCGGGACCCTTGGGTGACTGACGGAGCCGAAACTCCACAGCCTCACCCTCGCCAAGAGAACGCCGAAGGTGTCGGGGGTTAGGTGCAGCGATCCGGAGACTGTGCACGAAAACATCAGCACCGGTGTCCCGGCGCTTGATGAAGCCGTACCCAGACTTCACGCTGAACCACACCACCGAGCCTGTGATCTTAGTGGCTCCCGGCGGTCGCGAACTACTGCAGGATGCCCCCCTCAACGGGTCGTAGGTGAGTGGCGGGGAAAGGGAGACAATGGAGGCGTGACACGTGAGATGACAGGTGACGTGTATGTGACGTGAGAGGTGAGGGGTGGGAGGAGAGTGGATGAGGGCAGTGGTGACGTGACAAAACAATTATTTACCGTCCTAGCATCAAAGGTTGTCTAGACGGTGCAGAGGCGGCTAACATCAAAGTAGTAATCAGTAACTACCACACAAATAAGCACCTTCAAAGGCAGGTTGCGACGTCTGTGATAAGATTTCTCCTGACCTGATACGCCACGGCAATTTCTGGCGGCTAGAGCTGTGATTTAGAACAGACATTAATTCCTGATAAAATCTGGCATTTGGGAATTACTTATACTCATTTCTCCCGGTTGGTATATGAATCGTGAAACAGTTACATCAGCTATAAAGTAGTCCTATGTTCACATGCCTGTACGTTTCACTATTGTCAAACACCTTATTGTAGATGGTCTAGGGTGGCCGCGACAATAACTTTCCGAAGTCTCATTACAACATAACCTTATCCATTGCCCCTCTGGAAGAGAGGGAGAGAGTTGATAAGCGTCCCCTCTGCTGAGCTGGTTGCTGAGAGAATCTTCCCTTCTTCGTATCATATAAGAGAAACACACTCCACACAAGGATAATAGGATCGCTTCACTGAATTAGCAGCTGTGAGGAGGAAACATTATATAGGATTAACACACTCAACCGCACAGAAGCAGGATCAGGAAGGAAATAAATGCAATCGTTTCAAGAAAATCTGTAGAAAAGGCAGCAAAAAATATTAGGAGATCTGTGTTGCATGTTGCTGGAGGGAAGAAGTACACGGAAAATCGTGATGAGTGAAGAGGAGTAATGCAGGATCTTAAAATCAGCTCTGATTCTTGACCAACCATAAAAAAAAAAATAAAAATGCAGACAGTAACAGTAGGTGTGACTTCGATTTCATTCATCACGTAAGGTGTCACGCTCTAATCAGTGACACTGGTTATTTCGAGACTTCAAATTAGGATAGGAGGCCAAGCGAGTAAACAAGCATGCCGTCTAAGGAGTTTATTAACAGATACCATGTCCCAAAGTTCAACGAGATGATCATGACGAAAACGCCTACCAGTCTCGATAACAAATGATCACCTTACCCTTCCTCGTCCCAGGCTGCCCTCCTTCACGTAGTACTTCTCTATCTTTATTTATCCCTCTCCGATATCATCAGCAATAATAATCAGATGGATGTAATGTATCCGGAGTGAGATTTGTGGACATGTATTGAGACAGGGAAGCCATGTGGTGGTGAGGTTCGAGATGGACACAGTGAGATGTATAGGGACGAGGATTTGGAGTGTGAGATGTGACATGTGGGTCTGAATATGTTCCTCGGTCTGGGGTGTGTTAGTGGGAGGTGAGGACTAGGGAAGAAATGAGTATGAAATGAGTAAGGTGGGAGGTGTAGATGTAGGTATGCTGGTAACGTATGTATGTAGGAGGTAGTGAATGTACGAATGTGAAAGCAGAAAGGAGGGAATGGTGGTGTAAGTAACGACGTGTGAATTTTAATAGACATAAGAAGTGAACTTAATCACGCACAGTGAACTGAGTATACTCTTTATACTTTAAGCAAATCAGAATAAAGGTATACAAATAAAGATGTCTGACTGTAGATGTGAATGTTTATATAATGAGATATGAGTGAACAACTGTAATAAAAGAAAAAGGAAACTTGTACATAATGAAATAATATAACTGATAAAAACACTTACCTGGTACATACAAGACAGGTTGCAAGGGCAAGGCTCCACAGAGAAAGGTTGAATAACTATAGATATAATGACGTAACTGTACAAAGCTAAATATCCGTACAGGAAAATACAAACAGAGGTGTGTTACTTGGGATGTATAGGTAGGAGTATGTGGACAAAGAATTGGAAATGATGGACTGTGTGACTGAGAGACCTTTGAGTAACTATAGTTTTAGAGAATGACAGACTAGTTTCAGAAATTCCATGAACCCAGTGCGTTTTTGTGTGTGGGTATGATAAAGATTTGCCCACATTATCTGAGGTAGACCCACTGACAAATCTTTCACAATTCGCCGCCACACAAGGTGTTGGAGGGAGAGGGTGAAAGGCCTCGACCCGCTCTCTCCATTCTTCACTTCACGTCATGGCTGTCATCATTCACTCCAATCCTTCATTCACTTGTAATTCCCTCATCATCTCTTTCCTCATCCGTTGTTATTATTCCTTCATGGGATCTCAAATAAACAAAGATAAATTATTTCAAAATTAAAAATAAGTTTAGATACCTGTGTGCAGATCTGGTTACGCAGATTAAAAATGTAGTTCTGTCTTGACCTAATGATAACAAAGCAACATCAAAAAGAAGGAAAAATGGGGCAGGCTGGCTCCCACTAGGTAGCCATCTCTGGGCACCACTACCACAGGACTACGAGAATTACGATAAGGACAGCAAAGAGCAAGGTTCACACACACACACACACACACACACACACACACACACACACACACACACACACACACACACACACACACACACACACACACACACACACACACACACACACACACACACACACACACAGGGTGAATTAATACTTTGTGCCCCCGGAATAATGTCAATATTTGTGTTTTAATAAACCGATGCAAGCGAAACTTTGAACTTATTTTCTTCATTACAGATTTACTTACTATTGCATCAAGTTTTGAAAGCGGTCTCCATCGCCATTTAAACATAGCTGAGCCCCAGTGTTCCAAACCAACTATTTTTCGGTGCGACTTATCAACTGGTATGGCTACATTCTTCCAAATATTTTTTTTTTTTTTTTTTTTAGCTAATGAAGCATGCAAGCATAGTTTTCAAGTATTTATCATAAATAAATAAATAAAGGAATAAAGAAATATGTAATCGTGAGTTATATCAGAAGAGTTAAAATATTCGGTAATATACAGAGTAGGGACATGATCACAGCGTCAGTGCAGTTAGCCAACTGATACCCACTCACCGCCATGCAGGTGAATGACCAGCACTTCATTTCCAGCAGTCGTTTCCTTATATTCAAATGTTAGCGAGTTTCTTAAATGCGATAAATGACATACACTGACGCTTTTAAGTAGGATATGTGGAGGCGTATGGTACGTAGGGGGGATTGCTGGGCCTGAGGGAACGGGATGCTATGTCTATGTCCACATAAAAATAAAAATAAAAATCTAAATCTCTTCAATAATAACGGGTATACTGGCATTATTTAGGGATACAGCGTTGCTTTCGTATATTAACTGGGGAAAAAAAAATCCGTGTAAGTTGTAGTGATTCGAATGGCAAGAGCGATACACTGTTTATCAACCTACCAGATTACTAATCTACCTGAGCCTCCTCCAACAGAACGAAATAAAGTTTTACTCCCGTGGTAAAGGTTAGAAGTATTGGCTATTTATATTGCTGCTGTTTATGTATACACTTATGGGATCGTTGTCCTTGATATTAATAATGACTTCGATGATAAAAACCTTCATTTGTACTCTTCACGTGACGCTGTTCCCCGGTCTCATAATACCTTGGGTGTGTCAAAATTATACATCATTATTCCTCTTTACCTATACGTGATTTGTTTCCATTCTACATTCTCCTGTGGGACTGAGCGATAGCCGGAGAGAGAACTTTGGAGTAAAACAAAAGAAAGGACTTAAAGGAGGAAAGAATGCAGCAGGAAGGACTAGGGAAAGGAGGGAGAGAAGAGGACGGAGAAGGAGAGGGGATGATGGAAGTTGAGTGATGTGGTGAATGTAGACGAACCTTATAAGAGGCGAGACAAAAGTAGCAATTTAATCATTCTGGAAGTGTTGAGAGTGTGTGGGACTTGACGAATGAGGGGGGAGGGAGGGTGGTGTGTGGGGTAAAGGGAGAAAGAAGGAAGGGAAAAGAACGGAGGTAATAAGTGATATGAGGTGGATCATGGCTAGTTTATAATAAAGCGAAAATGGGGAAAGACTGAAGTGAGAATGAGGAAGTAAGAAAGAAAGAAGACTGAGGAACAAGGATGAAATGTTAAGAAAAAGATGGAAGGGAAAGAGACAATGTCTTGAGCAAAAACTCCAAAGTAATTGAAGGAATACGTGAGAGGAGACGAGGGAAAGAGAAGTAGAACAATAAAGCAAAAAGCATTAACTTTTACATGGGAATTTCACACACCAAAAAACTGCTGTAATTTCTGCTAACTTAAAAAATAAATCTCATTATAACAGTACTTCAAAATTGGAATGAGGGATAAAATTAAACATCAAAATTCGAAGCCAGAAAAATGAAAAAGATGAAAGGGGAGAAAAACAGAAGGGGGAACTGCGGATGAAGCTGTAAAACATAGGCTAATTATGTCGCTGGATAAAGAAGAGAATGTTATACTCTTTCACGCCTAAATATCTTCATTCTGTTTATAATCTTTTCCGTTTGTCTGGTTTGATATATATCCTGTTTATCCTTTCTGGGCGTTTATTTGTGTTTCTTATCTGTGTCTTGTCTGTGCTATTCCCTTTTATCTGTTGACCTACCTATCTTAGGCCAGCTTGTCAGAACCAAAGTATCTTCAGTATATACCCTTCTCCACTCTTATCTGCTCTCTCTCTCTCTCTCTCTCTCTCTCTCTCTCTCTCTCTCTCTATCTTCAAAGCCACTTTTGTTTTCAGCATACAAATTTCGGCAAGTAAATCTTCACCTTCTTTACTTACTTTTGTATTTACTAATTCTGTAAGTAGTCGTCGCCAAGCTTTTGGAACAGTGTGTTGAATTGTAGGGATTTTATGAAGGAGAGAATGTTTGTTGTACTTGTCGTAGATGGCAGGAAAAAGATAAAGATGTCCGGGGTTTGACTGCAGTTTATTTCTTCAAAGGGAGGATCTCACAAGAGCACTACTGAGATGGGTTTATTTTCTTCAAATGGGAATATCTCACACGAGCACTACTGAGGTGAGAGCGGTTTTATGCTGAAGCTAACCCCGCGCGCTCTTTCCTGCCTCTCCTAACCGTGCCTCACTTCTCTCCTAACCCCTTCTGCTCTGTCTCTCCCATTTCCCCTGCATATGACTGGTTGTCTTGCGTGTAAGGGCACGGGTGTATGGAACCCTCCCGCGCCTGGGGAGTTTCCTATCCGGCGTCATTGTGCAGTGTGTGAAATTCCTAGGAATATGCATCGCAGCTTCCTCTAGCCCTCTCGCCTAGGCACGACTATTCTGACCTCTATAATACATACGATTTTTCCTGACATCGCTAGGTCACGCCTAGCTGACGTACCTACGTCAGCATGTAGTAACAAATCACATTCTAGCCTATTAATACATGGTATTCATCACAGTATTGAAGAGAAACAATAATATTGTAGAAACATAACACATTGTAGTAATATATGGTATGTATAATGATACATGGTAGTAAAATAGTGAATATATTGTATAACATACTGTTGTATTACAGTGGCACAAATGTGTATGCCATCAAAAACATGTGATTATCATGTTTTTGATGGCACTGACATTAAGGAACGGAGGACATTCGCTTGGCGAGGGAAGTACGGAATCGTTGGGTGAGGAAGATACACTATCATTTATAACTGCCTGATGGGCGGGGGGTGGTACAGACTCGGTTTGTACTCTCTTCCCTCTTGAGTGTTGTCGCTAACTCCTGCGTTTGCCGCTACGAACACTTTCAATGTCTCCAACTCTGCCTTGAGTTCCCTGTAACTTCTCTGCGATTCAGCTAAACCATTTTCTAGATCACTCCTCATGGTGCATAGTTTGCTCACAGGTGTCGAAAAGTAAACCAAAAAATACTGAGGAGCAAAGCAGCCAGTACACTCCTGGCATCTCAGTACAGACGGCATTTTGCTATAATATATCCAAAATACCACCAAAAGAAAAAATAAAAACAAAATACAACTGGCTGCGGGATGCTGTTACAAATATATGATTTACTCTATAAATGAAATACTGAATTTCTTGGGAGATTCACTTTCTATATACTATCTTCCTTTACCGGTGTAAAAAGAATAGAAAATCTACTTGCTTATGATATTATCTAGCTTACCATGAGAAATACACCATACACCGATTCACTGAGAAAAGAAAATGATAATAATAATAGAATGGTGGGAAAAATCAAAATAAAACCTAGCTTCACTTAGCAAACAATTTGTTTATACAACGTATAAATTATTACTGGTGTAACATAATACACACAGTTGTATTTCTATACACAAGACAGAGCTAATCACTTGCACTAAATCAAAACGCAACTCATCTAACAGTAGTTAAAATTAACAGCGCCAAACGTAACCAACTGATGGTTGGAAAACACGGTCAAAACAAAGAAAGCTCTGTATGGTGAGTACACTCAAATTACAAACACCATATACTAATAAGAACAGATAATATACTTGCTATAACATTATTCTAAGTTACCTTGACTGTGGGAAAAACAAACTATAGAATGACTGAGAATATCAAAATTAAAGGCGGGAAAACAATAAAGAGGACAAAGACAATGAAAACAACTGGACAGGCGAATGGAGAAGAGGAGGAGGAGGAGGAGGAGGAATTAAGAACTAAAGAGGAAGGTGGATTGGTGGAGAGAAAATGGGGAAAGAAGGTAGGAAGAATGGGGTGAAATAATGTATGAGGATAGGAAAAGAGTGGGGAGGAGGGATGGGAAAAGCCACTGCCCCACGCACCATAACTTCTCCACTATTAGTTCCCTGGAAACAGCAACACCTGTGCCTAAACATCCACGTGGTAATGCCAGGACAACTTTTAACAACCAAGGTCTGGAGTCCCTCACGACCACACACAATTAAACACTGTCATATTTGCCAGCGAGATACACAGCCTACCTTCAAAGAAGATAGTTTTCATCGCCTTTTCGTGCCGTCCCTGACACAACACTAATTCGTTTTGGTCTCGGTTGTGTTTGTTTTAGTGATACTGTATCAGTAGCCGTGGTAATCACTTTGTTACTCAAAAACAATAGCAAACTGCTTGATTAACTTCCATCCTTGTGAAAATAATAATTCACACACACAAAAAAAACTATTTATACAGTATTCATGAATATGTCAGGATGATAATGAAATGCAAGCGGTATAAATGCAGGCAGGAACACCCACCCCGCCTCACAGCACAAAACTCACAATCAGTAGTAAACTGCTAGCAAGCAGATACACTTGCTACGAAATGTATAATTAGAGTCCGTCAGCTGTGAACCTAAATAGTACGATTCCTAACCTCTAGTTAAACACATGCTTGATATTAAAACGATATACTACAATCTCTCATTCGTACACCGTGTCATACCCTGCTATATGGACACCTACATAATGGGACGGACTGCACCATTTTCACACGTCTTTCGGAGTTATATAATAATATTTCCAACGCATAATCATTGACGGCATCAGCATGAGACCATTAACCCACTTCAATAAAATACTGTAGGGATGGCAAGAATAGAATATAAGTCACCATAAGAAAGTGGATATTGGAGACAATTTTTAAACCAGTGAGACTAATCAAACTTTTTCCGAAATAAGAATTGTCTGAGGGTAGGTAGAATAAAAAGCAAAAGATGTACCCATACTGTATTCTGTTCACTTTAACTTGACCTAAAAGTGCCATCTCTTCATCTTGTATGGTGAGCTGAGACAAGATATAAACATTAGAATATCATGCCAGTCAAGAAGCAGCTCCATGGAAACGATAGAAAGCCGTAGGACTGTCATTTTCTGCCAAGCCACTTGAAATAAGCGGCAAATGGACAAGACTCTGGGCCACGTTAAAGTAAATGAACTACAATACCACATACATCAGTTTCCTCTGGTGACTGTCTTCTTCCACTCTTCTTAGACTTCCATCATCCTTTCGTGAACCGTTCCAGCTCCCTTTTTAACCTTCCTCACATTTTCTTCTCCCCTTCCTCCCCTTCCCTGCTCTCCACCCTCCCCCAAGCGAGCAGGAAGGTCCAGGTACAGCAGGGTGCCGCGCTGGGCCAGCTGGATTGGTCTCTTACCTGCCCACCAACCAAAATGCAGAACCAAAGTTGAAAGAAGTGGCTTCCTGCTACAGTTTCTCTCTCTCTCTCTCTCTCTCTCTCTCTCACCTCATCAGTGTACACATTATTCCTTGCACTGGTTAGCGCTGACTGCAGTTAAGCTAATCTGAGGAAAAGCCTAATTTGTCGGGGCCAAGATGACACCATGCTGGGCGCCAAGTGTCATAACAATTCATTATGTTGCATAAAAGGAAAATTCATAAGCACTATTTAGATCGTCAGTGTTTACGTTTGTAATGCAATAACACGGTGAACATGTATCCCGGCACACACACACACACACACACACACACACACACACACACACACACACACACACACACACACACACACACACACACACACACACACACACACACACACACACACACACACAGTCAACAGCGACTAAACATCACACAATAGACACACACACACACACACACACACACACACACACACACACACACACACACACACACACACATTCCTCAGGCCAGTATTGCTATCTTATTAACTCTGTGTTGACAGCTAATCAGTTTGATCTTTTCAGCGGAGACTGTGGTATCTATTTATATTATAATGATCCAATTTCTGTATGTTTGTTTGTCTTATCGTAAGACGGCAAAAACAGCGCAACGTAGCGCAATATTTGTTAGAGCAAGGTACCGTTAAAACGCTCTAACTTGAAGATAAAACAATTACCAGTCCAATCGGGCCACCGGTTCCCTAGTTATGACTCATTACTGGCCTTATGCTTCAAATTTAGTATTTGCTTTCAGTGGAGGGGATGGATTCGTCCTTAGTCTGGCATTGAAATTACCAGCATGACAAGCGATAAGGGTGACTTGTTTGTTGTCTTATCACTCTTTCGCCTCTCCTTCCCCCCTCCTTATAATCCTAAAATAGTATATTATAATGCTGTAGTATAATTCAGTATAACTGCAAACACTACTATCCTGCCCTCCACCCTCTCTCCTCTCTCTCTCTCTCAACGGGTGTCCCATCAGGATAAAAATAAGGGAAAATTCCCCGATCCGTGTCGCTCACGGCATGAGTAATTCAAATTTCTGTTACCTTTCGACCGAAAACAGGAATTGACTTGGTATCGACCGGAGGCCGCCAAAGGCGGCCTTTACGTGAGTTATCATAAACACGAGATAAATGTAGTGTAGTGGTGGACCTTGGCTTTATAGGGCGTGACGGAGATAAAATTAATGATACAAGTAGGTCATCATGATATCAATGTCGACCAATAACTGGTGAGTTATGTTTGTGAAAGTTAAGACAGAGGGAACGGTCTGACAAGGTTGTGTTGTTATTTATATATACTTGAAACTGATAACTATAGTTCTTTAGTCGCTGATGCAGCTGACACGAGAAGTGTATGATATGTGTTTTAATAAGCCTCCTAATAATTGTCTGATGTTCATACATTCCCGCCCATTCCATGCCCAAAGTTCTTCTCCACTCACGTCATACATATGCCCAAAATCTAGCTCATAATACACTTCCATGGCCTGTTCTTTCCCCTCTTGCTCTACAAAACGCCATCTTGTGGCCTAACTTCCCTCTCAGTTCACAACCAACCCCCTTCACCTCCGTCCATTTCCCGCCCAGTCCACGGCCGACGTTCGAACTCTGCCACTTCCTGTCCAGTCCACTCACAGGCACGGCCAACAGAATCTGTTGGCCTTCCCCACAACATCCCTCATCCTCATCCCCTCGCAGTATACACTCACGTCTTTCAATCCAGCACACTTCCCGTTCGTCAAAGCCTAATGTCCCTAACCCCCGCTCACTACCCACCCGGCTCTTGCCCAGTGCCCATCGCCTCTCACTCCCGCCCATCCTCCACTGATATATACAGCACAAAACATACAAACTGCTTTGACAGCATGTCCCCACGCCTACCTACGCCTCACATCCTGACAATATGCAGCTTTATGATCTATTGAACGAGTTACTGCGCAGCACAACTTTTATGGTATTACCTTTCCAAGTTCACATGTTAATTGAAATTAAGAAGCTGCACAGCCATTTAAAGAAAAATAAATGAATACATACATAACTAAATAAAATAAACAAATAAGTAAATAAACGATTACTTGGATATTTTGCGTCTACAGGAGTTCTGAGAGTCATGTTCTTCCCTGCCTACACAGAAGTGTATACAAAATCTGGGGGTGGATGGTGTGTGATTAGACGAAGGGACTATACAATGTAATTTTCTGTTGTTGAGTAGCCTGTCCTTATGGCCGAGCAGACCCATCAACCGCAGGCAAGCAATCGTCCTTGCAGGCCCATCCCGTGCGGTGAATTGATGTTCACTTGCGATGGACGGCGCCTGGCCACAGCGAGGCGCTGGGAAGAGTGTAGAGGTTTGGTCCTTGAATGAACGCCGGATCTGCATCTCGCCACCCAGTTAGCAGGCGCACCATCACGGGCTCACATCACCCAGCTGTTCGGTTATATGGTTACCACCCAGGGTTGTAAATAGTTTTCTGGGTTACAGAAAACCATAAGGCTTGTCACTCAAAGCACAGCCACCAGAAGTGGAAAGAGTAATAAAAGGTGAGAAGAGAGATTGGTGAAAATAAAAGAGAGGGCATGTTCAGAAAATAACGATAATAGTGAGGGAAGAAGTTGTCGGCATTACATCAAGTGAGTGGATGATGGATGCCCCCATAGGGGGCACTAGTACTGAACTGGGAGATTTTGCCAAGGCTACCCCACACAAGATGGAACGTCAAGCGTTGATGCATTCCGTCTCTCTCTCTCTCTCTCTCTCACACACACACACACACACACACACACACACACACACACACACACACACACACACACACACACACACACACAGGAAGCCATTCGGTATTAGTAAAATGATACAAACAGTCTAATGTTTATAAAAAATAAAATATAATACCGTACGGTAACTATTAACAAGATGTCCTAAACTTGCTTTGTTGGGTGAGTCACTGGTGGGCGGGCGTTGTGATGTGGGAGGGGGTGGCTGGCGGTGGGGTGAGAGACGGTGGGCGGGTGTGTGATTGTAGGGGGTGGGTGGGGGTGAGAGGAAAAAAGAGCGAAAAACTGGACGTCATAAACAGAACAGGATTTAGATATTGGAAGAGAGAGAGCGAGAGACAGAGAGGGAGAGAGAGAGAGAGAGATTTATGCTCTGTCTTCATTTACCCATTATCATTATCCTTTCTCCAAATTAATGCGGTGGGTACAATCACAACCCTGTACTATTTACCACGACTGAACCCCGCATGAGGTCATATAGATATAAATGTAAATGTGGATTCCAGGGTGTCTGAGGGTAATAGATGTGAGAAAAAATGCTGCACTTTAACGCAACAAACCTCACTGGCACCTTGTTCCTGGTACACCTCACCCCTCACATACCTGTAGAGAATATGTAACTAGTAAAAGAGAGGTATAAGGTAAGATGTAAAAAGGCTGATAATAAAGAAGTAATCAAATTCTACAATTTTCTGTCCCCATAAACGGTACCGGGTTCTCAGCATCATAGATCAGCAACTTTTGATAAGATTCCCTCAAGTATGATTGCCAGTGGCGAAAATTCACATGTTGATACAATCTACGTACTGTAAAAAGGACATCACTGCACCCATATGCAAGGTGTTACCACTGATATTACCAGCACTAAAAAATTAATCAGTATTTTGACAGTTCTGGAGGACGGGGATGTCGGTAACGTATTATTAGTTCCATCCGATTTTGTTCAAGGTTACTGATATATCTTAAGTAGACTGGATACAAACACACCAACTCTTTTCACTAACACATCAAGTTTAGAAAGAAGGGCTAATGAAGGCAGTGATAATATGCTGACAAACATCAAGAAAATACTATTACAGTAGCCACAACACACACAAGTTGACCTCTGACCATGCCCTGTGACTTGATGTCTGACTGGCTGATCTCAAAACTGAATCCCTCCTTCCATGGCCTGCCCTGAACCCTTCCGACAAGGCTGGTATAAACTGGATGGAGTAGTTTAGGTTGACCTTACACTGCAGTCTTGATCCTTGAGCTGCTGTCCTTAAAAAACAACAGGTCAAGTTGTTTGCTGATTCTCAATCCTTCCTCAAAGGTGTTTCAAGATAGATAAAAACTGTTTTAGTTATTTTACACGGACACAGGCACAGGCGGGTCTCGAACTCTTACCTCACTCCCAAACCCTTTCCTTTGACTGACTGTTCTCAAAATTGACTCCCCTCGTTGCTGCCTTACCCTCGACCCTTCCATCACATCTGTTCTAAGTCAAATCAAAACTATTTACGCTGACCCTGCCATGTGACCTTAACCTTCAACCTATTGTTCTAAAAAACAATGAGACAACGCCTTGGCTGAACCTGATTTTTTTTCACAAAGTTTGGTTAAAATATACTCAGAGATTTAAGAAAACTAGTACATTGCAACTTGGTCCCTAACTTATTTACCTATATACATCTGGCAGACGGCGCGATTGGTGGTAAGGCTGCTCGGTGAGTCGATAGTGAAAAAGTAAAATAGAATCGATGACAAAGCTACATCACTTAAGCTCACTATTTATGGCAGTCGTCAATTAAGGCTACCGTAGGCGGTAAGGCAGCTGAGCTGGTCGAGACATCATTAGTTGTAAATTAACTGCGTACATTGGATATTACTGTGTGTACGATCAATGAGTACGACCAGATTTAAGTTACGACCAACACACTGAACCTGTATCATATTGTGGTGAACCATATACTCGTAACAGAGCCCAGACGAGGTGCAGTCGACAGGATGGTTAGGAGAGACTCATAAAACCGGAAGCTGTATATGGTGCGGACATGGCTAAGAGAGGAAAGAGAAGAGTAGCTGATGCGAGAATGAGAAGATAAGACCAAGAACAAAGTGATAAAGATGTCGTGAAGAAGTACTGTACTTGCCTAATGAAGACTTGGAAAGTTGGAAGGGAATCCGGTAGTAGTGCATGTCGGGGTTCTCATGGAAGAATTGTGTGGTAAGGCGACTAACAATAGTAGAGAGTCAGTGAGGGAGTCTGCCTGGCAACGGTCAGCTCTGTGTACTAAATAAAGAAATAGAAAGCACTCAGAGAGCGCGTACCTCTGTCAATATCACTGCCATTAAAAAAGGATCCGGATCTGTGGAGATATAGTGTGGAATACATAGTATCCAGTTCCGCCCCCAAATTTAAATAATTGTTCCTTGACCCATGGCACACCCTTCCACAAAATTTTTATTGAAATTCACTGACAAATTTTGAAGATATTGTGCTGGATACACATGATTCTGATCCGGATTAATCAAGTCTTTCTTGGCATATGGTCCACCCTTCCACAAAATTTCATTGACATTGAGAACTTTTGGATATATCGTGTGGACAAACAGACAAACATAGGTGAATACATAACCTCCTCCAATTTCGCTGGCGGAGGTAATGAAAGTGGTGCATAATAAAGAATAAGAATACTGAAGGCATGTGGCAACAGATTAAGTGTTAGTGAAGGAACGTGCATAGAAAAGGTTCGCTCTGCCCGATAACCAAGAGTGCTGCATAATGCTGTGGACGGGACTTAGATGGTGCCAGCAGTCCTTCACGTGCAAGCGGTCTCAACCCTCCCAAACTTATTTTTTTTTAAGAGAATGAATGAAGGAAGGAAAAGCAATGGAAATAAAAAAAAAAAAGTCCATATGCCTAAAGGCATCCTCCATTCATAAAATATTTATAACACATGGATTTAAATCAAAGTGGATTAAATGTTTGTGGAAAGCAACTCTCAGGAAGTGAATTCCAGGGAGTAGTTGTTCTGGAGATAAGTGACTTTTGATAAGCAGAGGTTCTGCATTGCGGGGGAGAGAGTGTGACTTAATGGGCGCTCCCAGCTGCCCGAGTATTTCGGAAGAAAATGTGAAGGGAAGGCACAATTAATGCAAGTTTGTCAAGCACTTACGGTAAAAACATCGGTAGAAAATGCTAAAGATGCAACATCTCTATGTACTGATAGTGGAGGAAGGTCCTGCGTAATGGCAAGATTATTGATTAATCTAATGGCTATATTCTGAATTTTGTCTAACTGCCTCAGTGCAACTTGTCTTGCTGAAGTAAGGTAAACAGCATGTCAGCCACAAGTGAGAGATCAACCATACTGGCAGATCACTCCTCATCTTTTCTATATATTTCCTGATGCTGGATGATCTCCAGGAATTTTTGTCCCTGTTCAATAACAACCGCCCCCCCTCACAACACACCACATTACCTCATAGCTGAAACCCCATCACTTGAGTTTAGTCTGTCTTCTTCTTACATTACTATTTATACCCCACACAGCGCAATATGACTACATAAGGGACATTAATCATGGAGGTATATTGTGTGTGTGTGTGTGTGTGTGTGTGGATTATACCCATTCTGTCACCCCTCCCACACCCCGTCGTTGTCTTCACATCAGACTCTGGCGGGGGTTATTACATCCAATTACCAGGTTGTCTGGACAAAAGCATCGTTGTCCGTGTGTCGGTGGAGGTACACAATATTAGTTTATCCCCGACACATGATTACTATAATAGCAGCAGTGTAATAAATTTCACAAATATTTTGTGGGTCATTAGCAGAATGTGTCAGCCGTGCGAACACAATACTTACGTCATCCTAATATGGTGCCGCCTGTATAAACAACCTGCATGTGTGTGCAAAGATAGCATTACCAACTCCAAGTTTGTGTAGTATCGTCCTGTGCAGCTGTTGGAATCGGTGCAATACCGGCTTGAGATATCTGCACCATGTGTAAAAATGTACGCCTAGTCCTTGGCAAAGACATGTTACCTGACGGTTCGGCAGTGTATTATCTTTACTTTTACTACAAAGAATATTGAACTTTAAATTGTAACTTCAAGAAATTTGTACTGTGTAAAAAATTCTGGAATTCATCTTTTAGATTACCCACAAACCGGGAAACAAAAAATACAAATATTTTCAATTACATACCGCTATTTAGCCATGAGCATCCTCGTGTTGTTGTCCCACTTTCATCTAAATATGAACCCTATCGACTGTAGGCTGCAGATGCCCTTCTCCAGTCCACTATCCTTCCTTCTATACATAGGGAGTAGGATGAGGGACGTTTGTATCGCCTTTGTAGTGGAGTCGCTCGGTTATATTAATATCTCCCCTGGAAGACATCCCTCTCCAGCACCATGAGCTTCCTATAAGAACTCTGGACACAAACGTATGGGACGGCATGGTGGTTTGTTGCACTCATTTCTCCTTTTTGGTACTTTAAATCTCTGTCACTACTCTTTACTGCTCAAACAACCCCCCCCCCTCTTCACTGTTTACAGTGTCCTTTGAACCTGTTCCCTGAACTTTATCAGTCTGTCCTCCAGTTTCTCTGCATGCCTTAAGATACTAGGATTTTCCTGCAGCTTCTCTCTCTGAATCAATTCCGAAAGTAGAACTGTCATATCTTTTTGGAAACTAGCTCATTCACTTTTCAAGTATCCATGTTGGGTTCTTCTAGTTAACCATTATTCCTCTCTTTCCATTGTTTCCATATCTTCATTTCAGTCCAGTTTAATGTTAAATCTACTATTCAGCTCTTTGAGCAAATGTGTCAATAAGAAATTTATAAAATTTTGAAGGGGCTCAATGCATCATTAATCATATGACAGTCCAGGTAACTTTGATGGTATGTCCTAAATATAATACCCGCTGACGAATTAAACGAAGTTTGATTTATCCATGCTGAGTTGTGATAAGGTGGTTGTAAATGAGACAGTGGGATGAGTAAAATGTATGAAAGGGTGAGGGTGAGCTAGGATAAGGTAGTGTGTAAAATGCTGGAAAGAAGATTACTGGGAATGTGGGAATACAGCTGAGCCAGGATATAATGTTCAGAATACCTGTTATAAAGCAGATTACAAAGGCATCAGGGACTGCAGTTTGTAAGGATAAAAGGAAGCATTAAACGGAGGGTCGAGGATTAAAGTGCAATTAAACAGTCTAGCTTGAATGCATCCAGTTCTGGACGGAGACTACACCTGCGGCCACGTAAACCACGTAGTACAAACCACGAGCACTTATACCCACTATAATATGCTACGGATAACACGTTCAGGAACTGGAATGAGCGTATGAACTCGAATATATTTATGGGGTGTCGCGAGGACCGATGTAAGTAGGATACCTGTTGTACATGGAGATGCAGATTATAATGTTACGATGGTCTGCAGGTGAGTCAGCATCAGATTCGATCAGATGGTAGCTGAGATACAGTCTTTTCAACAGCTACATAAATAAAGGCTCATTGGAAGCCGAGTTGCCGACTCCTCGTACCCAGATTAACAAAAATCTCTTCATCCAAAAGGTCTGCCCTCCATTTTCCAGGTCTAGTTTCACCCCCTTCGCTCTCTTCTCTCTCTCCTTTCTCCCTCGCCTCATTCAGGTTTCCTTTCCCGTCTCATCCCTACCCTTTTCGCTCCCTTATCCTTGCCCATCATATGGCTCTCACTCCATCGTTTTGCTCCAGTCTCTTTCCATTCCACGTTCCACCCCTCGCCATTCTTCTTCCTTTCCCCCTGTCTTCTCATTTGCCTGCCTTGACGCCTCCACTCCAACCATATCTCCCGCCATCATTACCATCTTCCCCATCACTCCTCCCCGACCAGTCCTCCCTCTTGTCTTGTATAATTGTCTACCTATATGTATTTCTTCCTCACTTTCCTCCCAGTCTCCTCCTGTCATATTCCGTTTTCTCTTTCTCGCATTTTCCTTCCGTACCCTTTGCTCCTTCCATGTTCTTCTGTGCTAAGACCTTTGCCCTCCTATTTACTGCTCTCCAGTTCATTTTTCATCCATCTACAATTTCTTTCATTCCCTATCTCCTATTCCAAGTTCTACTTTCTTTGCCACTCCTTCGTAGTACAGACTATAAACCGCCACATCACTCCACGTAATACTTTTCACTCCGCGACGAAGCAAGCATTTCCTATCCTTTTTCAGCTTAGGTGTCGCTACAGTGCAAATAAATGATTGTGGTATTCAGCAAAAGCACTTGCAACTGGAACTGTGTAAAATATACCCAAGAAGTTTCCGTAGATGCAAGTATATTAATGAGACACAAGTGCGCGAAGATTATCTCGTCTCTGAAAAGTGAATATTTCATTTTCTCCAACAGTCACTTTAGCTTTTCCAGTACGATGACGCCTTAATATGTATATTTTCTGCTTATATATCCAGATGGTTTTATGCAGCTTAGTGTAGTGTTTTCGAACTGGATAGACTAAATACAGATTCCACTTACCTGCTCACTACAGGAAGTCTTGATGGACTAAACAGAGCTTTCATTTACCTGCTCACTACAGGAAGTCTCTCCTGAGCTGAATAAAACTGATGCTGGCAAGACGTCTTGGTAGTAAAGGTGCTGACTTTCATTAATGGTAGTGAAGGTGTTGACTTTTCATGGTAGTGAAGATGCTGACTTTCATTAATGGTAGTGAAGGTGCTGACTTTCATTAATGGTAGTGAAGGTGTTGACTTTTCATGGTAGTGAAGGTGCTGACTTTCATTAATGGTAGTGAAGGTGCTGACTTTCATTAATGGTAGTGAAGGTGTTGACTTTTCGTGGTAGTGAAGGTGCTGACTTTCATTAATGGTAGTGAAGGTGCTGACTTTCATTAATGGTAGTGAAGGTGCTGACTTTCATAAATGGTAGTGATGGTGCTGACTTTCATTGGTAGTGAAGGTGCTGACTTTCATTAATGGTAGTGAAGGTGTTGACTTCCATTATGACTGTAGTTCCCTTTCAGTCACCACTCACCCACACACTGGCTTCAACAGGGAATTCCTTAAATAGAATAGGACACAAATATGGGTGAAAATAATCCATCATCCTCTGCCAACCTGCCCGGACCTGCCTGTCAAGCACTTCTCTCAGTTACTCCAGTTCACTCTCACTTCTGTTCTCTCACTGTTACTTCAGTTCTTTCCCTGATTATATGCATTTTCTCCTTAACCCCCTTCAATCCGGTGACGTCACGGATTTATCTTTGCCTCCCTTTGATAATGTTGGTTAGTATATGGGAAACTCTTGTGGTGAATGGGCATATGGAGGCTATATTTACCGCTTCAAAAATGCTATGGCCCCAAAAGTGAATGAAGTTGTAGGCAGACAGCAGGAATAAATTCAAAATACGTCAATGGACTGAAAGGATTAACAGAGTTTACCACAAAATAGGTCAAGACTATTTGTTCTCATTAAAACAACCTTCATTTCGTCAAGTGAAGTAAAACACCCGCCCTTACCCACACCACACCGCCCTTCACAATTTTCCTCTCACACTGAACCACCACCACCACCACCACCACCCCCGGGCCGGACTCACACCCACTACATCATCACCCCTAACACAGACATATCCGGATGGTAACCAAAACTCCGGGTAGCAAGAGGACGCCTAGGTGAGGAATGAAAGGAATATACACCCAGCAGTTAACACCAAAGCCATTATTTATATCCAGCAAGGAGGTCGACCAGTGAGAAAGAGAGCGGCAAGCGGAACACTACTAAGAGAAATGGAGGCATGTACCGTACCAGCAAGGAAAAAAAAAAAAAAAGGAAGAAAACTGGGGGGGGGGATACAAACTCTTGATACATCTCGGGGGATGCCTCAAATAAAACTGATTAACCTTTTCTCTGCGAACGAAAGCGTTTATATATATCTTTTCTTACTTCCACCAGATGATACTATTCTCCTTAGATGTGACTTCTCGGAGTGAAGGGGTAAATCTTTCAACAACAGCAAAAGTAACAAATTTTTTAAAACTTGTGATTGAAGTAAATCACATATTACTTAAAAATTTGTATAAACTAGATTACTGTTATCGACAGGAAAAAAAGAAACGCCTAAGATTCCAATAATCAACTTAAGCAACAATCAATAGAAAGAATAGATTATCACAGTTACTAGAAACTAAAATAAATAAATAAATAAATAAAGATGAAAAACATCAATGAAAATTCTTAGGAAGTGACTCATGTCTCCGACATGGACGGAAAAATTAGCTTAGGGTATAATACTGGGAGCAGGTGACGTGGAGTGTAAAGACTGCGTGTGCTGAGGACCCTTCCACACCACACCCGCATAAGATCGCCAAAGAGGATTACTGGTGGTGCGGCACTGGTTGCGTTGGGGGGCACGTGGGCTGACGTCATATCGGGGAGAGAAAAAGACAACTTTAATCTGTGCTTAACTGCAAAATATCTAATATACTATAGCAGCAGCCGTGTGTGTGTGTGTGTGTGTGTGTTTTGGGTAGCCAAAACTACACATTCAAATCGCACCAAAATTGGCACAAAATTCGCAAAAAATTCGCTGATGTGAAAAAACTTGGTCCCATCACGATTGAAAAACTTTTATTATATTTAATAAGCGATCACATTTTGACCAAAAAACGTTGCTCTCGAAGCCCGGCATACGATCTCCGTAAAATTTTTTGCCCAGAGGTAGAACGAAAATAAACGTGGGTTTCACTCCCAAAGCTGCAAATAACACGATCATTTGGTTAGCTGCAAACAATCCAAGTGACAACGTTACACTAGAACAGCACATAAACGCGAGAGCCCTCCACAGGTGCAAGTGCGAGGGGCCCGAAGGGCCCATGAGCACTTGTATCCATATCTATAACTATCTGTATGTCTATCCATCTAAGTAACATGTAAATTTTGTTTAAATATTTGCATATATACATTAAAAATTCCCACGGAGCATGCAAGAAAAGCCAAGGACAAGCAGGTACAGACGTAACGTTCCTTACGATACTGTTTAGTATTTTACGGGATACAAATACAAAGCTCCATCTTAGTAACCAGAGCAAGAAATTAATGGTGGAAGGACAAAAAGTTCGAACAATCATGCAGTACAGAGAAATCGTCCTGAAAGTTATATACGCGAGGATTATTGTAAAGTATGTTGTAAATTATAAACCCACAATACAGCATACCAACACAGCAGCTCATATCACATATTATCTGCCGGTAATTGTAGCCTTCGTCTTCTGTGCAACAGAATATACTGTAATTTTTTCTATCTATTGAATGACGCCTAATCAAACAGACTATACAAGAGGGCTAAAAAAAAAAAAAAAAAAAAAAACCGGTTACGCAACACACTGAACTTTACAACACTCAAAAATGAAAGTTTAGCTTAATGTTATTTTCATATACTTGTCACAGAAACGCTTAAAGTGTTGTCGGCATCAAAAGTCCCGTCGTCTCGTATTTTATATATATATTTATTTTGTTTCTACAAATTTTGAAGTGTGTGATGAGTCCACAGTAACCAACACTGATAACACTGATCTGTGGTTAATTAAATCAGTGTCTGTTGGTGCAGATTAACCACGCTGGTTTTTAAAAGTCATTGGCAGGAAAAACATGAGATACGACAGGACTTCTGATGTCGAGTGTGCAATGAGGATTTAAATTCATTTTTACAACCATTTGAAGATAATATTTAGCTTCAATGTGGCCTACTGATATGAAATAGCTATAGACTGTCTCCATTAAAGCCCACATTACTATGCTCGTTTTATTCTAACTTTACCTCAAATTGTCACCTCTCCATCTTGAATGCTAAGCTGTAAGAACAAATCAACACCAGGATGTGATGTCTGTCTTGAAGAAGTGCTCGGAAAGTATATAAAGCTGTAGTATTGTCTTATTTGGCCACTTTGTGTCAGGAAATATACTGCAAAATGACGACAGTCTGGGACAAGTTAATGTGAACAGAAACAGGATGTATTTTTAAATGTCATTCTCGTTACCAGCGGCAGAGTCTATTCATATTCCGGAAGACATCTGGTATAGTGGATGAGTTAGTGCAGGAAAGTCAAGGGTGTATCACAGCCACAGCGTCGTCTTTGGGAAACTTACTTCGTGTATTTACGACTCAAGTGCCATAGTTCATAGTGTCCCGGGGTAATTTGTCACATATATTTATAACTCGTATGCTGTAGTTCACCACGTTTCGGAGCAGTTTGGTGCGTGTGTCTATGACTCGGGTGTGGCAGGTATGTTCAGCTTCATTTACCTAAACACCAGTGATTATGCTACGGCCATTACCTCAAATATAATATGACACCACGACTGTGATGTATTTACTACCTCCAGCATTATCCTGTCCTTTGATAATAATGAACAACAGCTTACGATCGCATCTTAATTTGTGCTTTTATGTTCTAAACATAGATGCCCGTAGTCGATGTACAGGACACGCTTTTCATAAGGATTATTGTTTATTCCGTGGACTCTCTCCTTTACTCTTATAATATGCATAATTTCTTCTTCACAGCCACCTGAACCAAGCAAAACATTCAATAAGGGGGCTTCTTTTGCTCAACATTTTTTGGAAGGTACAATTTTCGAAGGGTTTTATCCTTTGCTTCTACTCTTCTATGTAATATGAACCGAACAGTGTGAAAATTATCCTTTCGTATTCACAGTCCAGTGCTTTAATTTGTAGTGCAACTAATTTCTTAACTCCTAGATCAATTGAAACACGCTGATGACTTTGTTTCATGGCCTGAACCTCCTTAGTCTGTGATGTCCTTCCAACGCAAACTACTGGGTGTCCCGGGAGTTATATAAAAAACTCTGAGAAATGGCAGATGAGGGAATTCTAACCAAAATATGTTATATGAACATGTGTCCAAATCTCAACCGTTACAGAGCTACAATTACTGATGACCTTATGGGCGAAAATGGTCTTCACAATTCGCCCATAAGATCATCAGTAACTGTAGCTCCGTAACGGTTGAGATTTGGACACATGTTCATATAACATTTTTTCCTTAGAATTTCCACCTCTATCATTTCCCAAAGTTTTTGACTTAACTCCCGGGACACCCTGTATAATCGGTTGTCTGCAGCCCCCCAAAACAAACTAGAATATCTCGGGGTAGAAGAGCCAAGCATTTGCTTGAGGTACTAATCTCTGACCAGAGACGCGTGGCGGGCAGTGTCATGACCACACACGAGCCACGCATTCGAGCACAGCCTCTGCACTACTGGGCGGGGCAAATAACTGTAACCAGGTGACCTGATATTACCATATCTTATGGTTTCTCCTCCATATTAAATAATCTGTGTTTACTGACAGGGGCCGACATTTCATCAATCAGTATGAATTTAGCAATTTCCAAGAAGTAAAAAAACATGTGCCACTATATGTGGGTATTGGCATCATATATACCGTAATAATTAATGAATTAACGGCATTAACTGGCAAACATTTTGACCAGAGGGGGCATGCAGCTAACACGTCGCATAGGAATATGGCAACCAATCCCACTGGACAGCAACGGCATAGATATTTATATAAGACTAGATGCCGCATCGCCCATTCTTCAGTGCAGCGGCAATGCGTCTTTAGGCTGTACTATAAAAACCAAGAGTTCAGGCGGTCCAACGGCGACGTTCAGTCGTCAGACGTTCCTGAGCGTCGGTCATCCTTACTATAAAAAAATCTGGACCGTCAGTCTTGGCGAAACGCAGTTCAGGCGTTTGAATGCCACGACAGTCGCTAGGTTGGGCGAGAAAGCGCTGCATGAGCACTAAATGCGCGCAAATTTTTGAATGTTTCTTTCTTTTTAATAAAGCAGACACTTTGCTAGCCCATTCTAAACTGTTATTTTTATGTTGGAAATAAATATATTTGGGCTAGAACTGGTAACAAATGATGGTAGAACGCATAAAGAGGATGCATTTACAAGCAAGATAGTGTACTGTATAGCCTAGACTAAGAATTAAGATTATTTATCCCCCTCCTGCTGTTATTTGCATAGAAATGATCATTGAGATTATCCAGATCTGAATTCATACGAGCAGAGTGAATGTATTATTGCATACTTTATAGATTTCCATGTCGTTTCCGGCCAGCTCACCAGTCATGAATTATACTGAAGTATATCCAAGGTATGTGAACCTCTACTCATGCAGCAGTACATCATGTGTTCTTAAATTATGTAGCAAGATGTAAATACAGAGTTACTGGAGATTTATTTTTAGCATGAAGACTAATTTACTTCTTTATAAAGCTGGTTGAATGGTGACATTCATTGCAGCACCAACACAAGAGGGTTGCAGTAACACTACTCCATTTCTTTTGAGCAGTTTCTTTCCACACCTATCATCTAGCCATGACCACCAGACCATATTGGAAAATATAGGTTATCAGATGTGTGTACTGTAACAGTTGTTCATTCAGTTTCTATATATCTAGCTAGTTCTTCCTTACATTATTGTCTCCTTCCCTGTTTCAGGTATTACAGTACTAGTAAATTTCCAGTTTAGCTCAGTAATTATACTACTCTGAGATTCACAGTCTCTATTATTACCTTTCTCTTCAAGCAGTATGCAATGATTTCCTAAGTTACATTGTACAGTAATTATTTCTGTCCCAGTCTGCTAGATAAGCTTTCCTTTTATCCCAGAAATCATTCCACCTCTACAGTATAGTACTTTCATCCACTTCTGTTTTATACATTTTAAGACTGTTTACTCTTCTGTTTTCCTAGCTTTCTTCTAAACCGGTTATATGGTTGATATTTGTCTCCTTCACTAAATATTTATCTCAATATTTCCTGTTTAACGGCCATACCATGCTGAGTGCACCGCTTCCCGTCCGATCAGCGAAGTTAAGCAACGTTGGGTCTGGTTAGTACTTGGATGGGTGACCGCCTGGGAACACCAGATGCTGTTGGCATAACGTTCTCCCTACGTGTCAAGTGGGGTTGGTGGAGGATTAGTGCCCCTCCCTGTAAAACAATTAACTCTAAGCCCTTGGCCACCCCGTTTGGGATACATGGCGTCTGGCAATGAATGAATGAAAAAACTTCCTGTTTGTCAGTCATTGTTTAACTGCACCTTTTCTGCTGCTCTATAACCCATCCACCTTGACCAATATTTCATGCCATTCCTACATCCACTACTCCCCCATTACAATAACTTATTTCTTTGTAATTAACATTTTTTTTTTTTTATATGCATGGTACAGGCCATTTCCTTAGGCCTGTAGTTATTTGCAAGCAAAAGAAAGCTCATGGGATAGAGAGAGGCCTCAGGACTTTTTTTTTTTTTTTCTTTTTGTAAATCTCATGGAATAATTTGCATTTACTAACAAATTTTGCATTAAAGGCAACACACCTATGCTCGAATCTGAGTGCTTGATTGAAACAGGTAATTATTTCAGCCAGCATCCTAACCCACCCACTCACTCATATCTGGTAACTTTACCTAACCATCGTAACTACATCAGCTTATCAGTTTATTCTGATGTAAAAACAAATTGTATTCTTCAATAAAGGACTTAAGTGATTGCACATACTTGGTAGTTTTTTTTTTTATTTTTTTTATTTCTGTAACTCAGCTGTGTAAGAGAACACTAAAGCTAGTGAAAAATAAACCTATCTAACCATTTACCAACACTGACCCAACTCCATGTGTAATTTCTGCCATGTAATATAATATTTTATGTACACTTTTTCTTATTCGTCATTTATTTCATGATTTTTCATGGGCAAGATTGTCACACAAGGATGTTGGTTAGAGGCAGCATACTGGCTTGCCCTCAAACGTGGTAACTACAGCACTGAACTAGCTAACACACAAACTTTCAAAGAGATGCCGTTTAAAAAATCTATTGAGAAAGTACACAGGTAGTCAGAAATAAACCAGGAAGCACAATTTATTCTCTTATCTCCGATATTACACGCCACGCCGCCACCTCGGAAGTGTTTGTTTACTCGTAGTCGTTTCGGAATCCTTCAGTCTTGTAAAATTTTATAAACAGCCTTGTATTTCTCATATATTTTAGCCTGCTATGGAAAATTTCATTCCTGAATTGTTCAGTGTTTATAAACTGTAAAACCGGTTATCGTATTTAAGAATATTTAAGTTTGTTGCACGAAAGGGGGGTCTCTATTGGCGTTTATCCTCCTGTCACATTCCAATACTATTTTACGCCATGCCAAGCAGACGAACGTCTGGCGTGAATGGGAAATTTATTTATTGTACGAAACGCGGGAACGTCAGACGCTCACATTCGGTAATACTGGCGTTTAGTTTTATAGTACGGCCCTTTGCGGACGCCATCTTGGAGCGGTCAAGCATGTAATAGTGGGGCTTGTTTTTGAGCGAATTCCGACTATGAAAATGAATGTTGTTGTGGTGGAGGTGGTGATGGTGGTTACTGTTGTAGTGGTGGTGATCATGGTTATTGTTGTGGTGGTGGTGATGGTGGTGGCTGTTGTTGTGGTGGCGGTGGTGGTGATGGTGGTTATTGTTGTTATTGTGGTGGTGATGGTGGTTTTTGTTGTTGTTTTGGTGGTGGTTATTGTGTTGTTGTTGGTGGTGGTGGTTGTGTTAATTGTGGTGGTTGTTGTGTTAGTGGTGGTTGTTGTGGTGGCGCTTGTGGTGGTGGTGGTTGTTGTGATGGTTATAATGGTGGCTATTGTGGTGGTGATTGTGGTTGTTGTTGTGGTGGTGGTTGTGGTGGTGGTGGTGGTGGTGGGGGTGGATGTTGTAGTTGTTGTGGTGGTGGGTTTTGTGGTGGTCATTGGTCATTGTTGTGATGGTGGGTATAGTTGTTGCTGCTGTTGTGGTGGTGGTGGTGGTGGTTGTGGTGATGGTTGTAGTGGTGGTGGTGGTTGTTGTGGTGATGTTTTTTGTGGTTGTTGTCGTTGTTGCTGTTGTGGTGGTGGTGGTGGTGGTTGTTGTTGTTGTGTTAGTGGTTGTTGTTGTTATGATGGTGGTGGTTGTGTTGGTGGTTGTTGTTGTGGTGGTGGTTGTTGTGATGATTTGTTGTAGTTGCCGTGGTGGTTATTGTGGTGGTGGTTGTTATGATGGTGGTTGCTGTTGTGGTGGTGGTTACTGTTGTGGTGATTGTTGTTATAGTTGTTGCTGTGGTGGTTATTGCGATGATTGTTGTGATGGTGGTTATTGTTGTGGTGGTTATTGTGGTGGTGGTTGTTGTGATTGTTGTTGTAGTGGTGGTGGTTATTGTTGTGGTGGTGGTTATTGTTGTGGTGGTGGTTATTGTTGCGGTGGTGGTTATTGTTGCGGTGGTGGTTATTGTTGCGGTGGTGGTTGTTGTGATGGTGGTGGTGGTTTTTGTGGTTGTTTGGTGGTTATTGTTGTGGTGGTTATTGTTGAGGTGGTGGTTACTGTTGTGGTGGTTGTTGTGATGGTGGTGGTGGTGGTGATGATTGTTATTGTGGTGGTGGTTGTTGTTGTGGCGGTTTTTGTTGTGGTGATGGTGGTTTTTGTAGTGATGGTGGTTGTTGTGGTTGTGCTGGTTTCGGTGGTTGTTGTTATGGTGGTTAATTTTGTGGTGGTGGTTGATGTGCCGGTGGTGGTTGTTGTTGTGATGGTGGTGGATGTGGATGTTGTTGCTGTTGTTGTGGTGGTGGTGGTTGTGGTGGTGGATGTGGTGTTGGTGGTAGTGATTGTTGTTGTGGTGGTTATTGTTGTGGTGGTTATTGTTGAGGTGGTGGTTACTGTTGTGGTGGTTGTTGTGATGGTGGTGGTGGTGATTGTTGTTGTGGTGATGATTGTTATTGTGGTGGTGATTGTTGTTGTGGTGGTGGTTTTTGTTGTGGTGGTGGTTGTAGAGATGGTGGTTGTTGTAGTGATGGTGGTTGTTGTGGTGGTGCTGGTTTTTGTGGTTGTTGTTGTGGTGGTTATTTTTGTGGTGGTGGTTGATGTGCTGGTGGTGGTTGTTGTTGTGATGGTGGTGGTTGTTTTTGTGATGGTGGTGGTTGTTTTTGTGATGGTGGTGGTTGTTGTTGTGGTGGTGGTTGTGGATGTTGTTGCTGTTGTGGTGGTGGATGTGGTGTTGGTGGTAGTGGTTGTTGTTGTTGTTGTGGTGGTGGTGGTAGTGGTTGTGGTGGTGGCTGTTGTTGTGGTGGTTGTGTTGGTGGCTGTTGTTATGGTGGTGGCTGTTGTTGTGGTGGTAATGGCTGTGGTTCCTGGTTCATCTGAAACGTGAACTCGGTGGACTGCAGGCTTAAATTTCCCTTCTGCAACCCACCATCCTCCTTTAGGAGGATAGGGAAGCAGCTGAGGGACGTTTGCATAACCAGTCAGTTGAGCCGGCCCTGCTATCGGTGTCACCATAGATATATTCCGACGCTTTCTACACCCAAAAGCAGCACAGTGCTGTTGCACTTCCAGGTAAATAGTGGTCAGCTTTGACCATTGTCAGGAACACGACATCGTCTGCCTCGACCATTCCAAGATGGCGGCCGCGCAGACGCATCTAACGTAGTGTCATGCGGCATCTAGGCTTATTTATACTGTATCTATGGGCAGTGGGCTTTGTTATCACTAGAGAAAAACATTCAGTTCAAAGTAAATTTTTGTCAATGATATAAATATTATAAAGCATTCTTACTTAGAATATGTCCTGTGAATGCCGGCTGCTGTGGCAATCGTGGACATTTCTCTGCTATCGCCTATCAACAGCTCGGTTAAAGGCTCGCCTCAAGAAATAGGTCAGTGAAATAATAAACAAATAAAACACAGTATGAAATTCAATTATCATCACGCACTCATTATAGACTAAAAATAACATATGTTTATTTCTTACCATGCATATATTACTTACGAAAGTAATATAATATGTGAAACAAAAGTGCTTCAGTGATGCTTTCTAAAACGATGGTGGTGTGTGTTTGTGTAGCCTTCTCCTGGCCACGACTTTGGTCAACTCTCTGGTCAGAGATTAGTGATCATGAGTGTACATTTCTTTTCATTCTAGTGGCCTCTTACTTTGACTCATGATCTCCCTAAGCGAAAATGGCCAAAAATGGATGTAGTGCATAGAGTCGAGCTACCAAATATCTACCCCCCACCCCATGCTGTTCCTTGAATCCTGGTCAAGGTGAGCATAGGTCTGAACCCAGCAGACCGACCGACAAATCCCCACACACGACTGTTTAAACAGTCTGCTGATAAGCCTGCAAAATTTGTATATACCGGGTATTTGTCTATGTATCTATCTAAATGTATGTATATAACTTTGTGAATGTTTAAGAAAATACTAGAGTTATGGTTCACCACCATTACTAACATAATCCGGCCTGATATTTCTCCGATCATAACAAATCTAGCTTGCTTCAATGACCCAGGTACTGAAACAATTTTGCACATTGTTACGAGCGATGAATGATATATAATGGGTTCTTACTATACGGCTATTTAGTCTCAGATAACAGTGTACAACAGGCGACACACAACAAACGTTACAACAGGTGAAGGGTAATATTACCTGGTTGTGATTTACTGCTCTTTTTGCACCACAAGTGCCAGCCTTCAGTGGTGGTTCTGAGGTGTGGTGCTGATGGTGATTTACTGACAAGAAAAATGTTTCCATATTTAGTTCCCTGCCCCTTTAATTCTTTCGTGTATACTTGATCAAAAAACATCTTTACATCCTTCGCATTTACATTCTGAAACCGTGGACGATGCGTAAGAAAATATTCCCATATAACCACTCATCGCTGTACATGGGTAGTAATTTTATCTGCAGGACATGAAGAAAGAACTCTATGCTGTAAAAATAAACAGTTCATTCAGGAATATTCGCCTAAGAATAAAAAGCGATAAGCAACAGCGTTCAATGTGAAGCCATCAATCACCTGTGTAAAGATCGTTTTTTGATCGAGTGTACAACTTAGGGCTTAACCGTGTTTTTCGTTCATCTCTAATTTCCAAATGATGCCAGTATAGTTCTGTCTAACTGCTGTGTTGTTAATAACATCACTTTATTGGCTGGGCGTTTGAAGAGAGAGAGAGAGAGATAGACAGAGCAGACAGCTTTAGCTCACAGTCACACCTCACACGGCTTGATTTCAAAACGGCGCACCACTCACTCACATTTCAGAACTGAAGTACCGTAATAATTATAATGATAATACTAATATTAATAATGATAATCGTTATCATCATCGTCATCATCATCATAATCATCATCATCATAAATAATAATTAAAAAAAATTATAGTAATAGTAATAAATATACGTGTGAGGACTGACCCATTAGGTCTCAAGGTGTGTACACCCGGCAACAGTTCCGCCTGGGCCCCCCAGTAGCGAAATATAGTAGATGTGGCACCAGTGTGTGTGTTTGTTCGTCTGTACATGCTCGAAAAATGTTCGGATCGTCAACTCTCTCACTCCATTGTGAACGTGATTCGGCCTTTGAGTTCACTCCATAGATGGCGGTGTGTGGTTATGGGGGAGAGACGGGAGGTCACGACGGCAGGTGGGTCGGAGTTGGGGGGGACGAACAGCTAGGTTGTTTGTATTGGACATGATAATAGTTTTCCCAGTCATTATTGTGGATCGTTTCAGGTTACTGACACTTTGTATTCCTAACAACAATAAAAAAAATGAAATATTGTTGCATTGCTACCCGTTACAATATATTCCACGATGATTGGATATCCTCCATAACTTATTCCTCTCTCTCTCTCTCTCTCTCTCTCTCTCTCTCTCTCTCTCTCTCTATTGTTGCATTGCTACCCGTTACAATATATTCCACGATGATTGGATATCCTCCTTAACTTATTCCCCCCCTCTCTCTCTCTCTCTCTCTCAGGTCATTAAGTAAACAGTATATAGCATTATCAGCACAGATTAAAGAGGATTTGTCTTTTAATTAAAACTGCTGACAAAGGCCGAATCACGTTCACAATGGAGTGAGAGAGTTGACGATCCGAACATTTTTCGAGCATGTACAAACGAACAAACACACACACTGTTGCCACATCTACTATATCTCGCTACTGGGGGGCCCAGGCGGAACTGTTGCCGGGTGTACCCGTACATGGATACCCCGCCTCCCCCACACCCAACCACATCAATTAGGCAGGAAGCAACAAAGCTTTAATACCTGGAGGTGATTCACTCGTCTTTCACATTTACAATCAGCTTTAAGAGATGTTATAATACTCCTCAAGATGGAATCATAGTTGGCGAGAAGTGACTTTAATAACCAAGATTTGGGATGAGATATTATGAATGCTCATGCCCACCTCCTCCCTCCCACATGCGCAAAAGGGGGACACACACACACACACACACACACACACACACACACACACACACACACACACACACACACACACACACACACACGCACGCACGCACACGCACACACACACACACACACAGTGCCCAGACTGACCACAATAAAAAACAAGTGGAGTCGGTGTGCAGCTCTGGCACGACTGGGGCATCTGTATTTACTGTCTGGGGGAGGGGGGGCGTTCATGAGTGGAGGGGGCAGTGGGTGTGATGTCAGGGTAAGGGGGCGTGGATTCCGATGATGGGGGGGGGGGAGGGAAGTAAGTGACGCCAACTATCACACCTTTCTTGTTTCATCTTCACCTTTTACTCTAGCTAACCCAACCTACCTTAACTCTTCGAACTCTATATTTTCACTGCTGAACGCAAGTGTATTGTGTCAGCTCGAATTAAATACCCAGGTACATGCACAACAACAATTCTGTTCTTTCCCCCACTCTATCCCTCACCCTGTCTCTCCTACCTTGCCTCACCCTGTCACAACGCAATCTTGTCTCTCCCTGTCCATCATCCTTTCCAACCTCTCTCTTAGCTTTCAACGCCCCATCTTTACTGACTGCCTAGCTGCCTTCCTGTCCTAATTCCGCCACATTTCCTCGTTTTCAGTTTCCTTCTCCTTTCTTCCCCGCTGCTTAGACATCAGTTCTCCCTATTTACCCTTTGTCCGCTTCCTTACCTGTCTCTCACACCCCCTTCTGCCTCTTTGCTTCCCTTCCTCCCAACAATTCTTTTGCTCTTCTCTCTCTTCCATCTTGCCTTCCAATTCTTCCCTTCGTCCCAGCATACACCTCTGTTCCTCTCCCTCTCCATCTGTTTTCCAACTCTCCTTGTGTTATCACTTTTCCCTGCTTAACTTCTCTCTCACTCTGCATACTCTCGCCCACTCTACCCTTGCTCCCTCCCTGCTTACCCCTACTTCTCCTCCCTCCCTCCTAAACACATATCACTTCTCTTCCTCCCTACATCACCCCACCCCCTACACCTTTTCAACCTCCGGTAGGAACAGGTCCCAGCACCACCCCACATCACAGCAAACCCTCCTTCACTGAGTGTTAGTGGATGGATTGGCGGTACAGTGGTGCAAGTGTTGGGAGCATACATTCTATTGGAGTACATAGTTATATAACTTTTAACAGGACCCAAAGCTGATTCGCACTCACCTCATTCCCCCCCCCCCTACACCACCCAACAATCCATCCTGCTGAAACCAGTAGGAAAACCGGAGGACAAGCAGGCAGTGTAGAAAAACTGTTAATGCAAATGTTATATTAAATGTTAAAGGACGAGCATAGCGGCCAGGCATCATCCTTGCTATGTTGACATTACCACCAAGGTCACTACACACATAAGGCGCCTAGCCCAGCATGCAGGGGAAGTGGGAGGGAGGGAGGGAGGGTAGTTAGTTGATAGCTAGGTAGGTAGGAAGGTAGATACTGTATGTAGGCAGGTAAGTTTGCAGGGAAGTAATGAGTCGGAGAGGGGCAAAGGCAGCATAATTAACAGGCATATCTTCTTATCACAGAGAAAGACAAGAGGTCTGTTGGTAGGGCTGTTATGCTTAATGAAGAAAGATGTGGAGTGAGCGCGGGTGGTGGAGATTAGTTTTTGCGATGATAGTCTGCGCAGTTGTGGTAATGGTAGCGGTAAGGCAGGCAGAAGATGGTGGAAGTTGTTGATGCTATTAATGAGAAGGCATGGTAGTGATGGTTAATTAGAAAGGTAGTGGTGGTGAAAATTAAGTTGGATATGGTAGAGGCAGATGTATTGGTAGTGGTCGCTGGACCGATATTGATGATGAGATGGCTGCGGTGATAGCTAATGTGAAAATGGCTGAACTGGGAGGTGGCATACTACAGGGAAATGTCACTAACATCAACATTATTGTCTCAATTCAGTTATGTACACTGACGATAGCTTTTAACACTCAGTTCTTTTATGGTTATGGTAGGCTACTAATGGCTCCTGATATCTTAATATAGAAAAATTATCCTTAGGAACAATACCCTTATTTCTTAGGTAAATATTAATTTGATGAAGCAGTGAGGTTATGACAGCTGTTACTGTCATTTTGTTCTTTTTTGCATCTCATATCGTACTGCCGCGTTTCTTTCCTCTTCCCTCTCCTTCATACTCCTCTTCTTCTTCTTCTTTAAACACACACTCATACCTACTCATATCATCACTCGCACCCATCCTGCTGTTCTTAATGCATTTCTTTGTCTTCTCTCGCAGTGGTACTCTTTCTCATACTTTTTTTTTGTCTGTTAGCAGGATTACTCAAAACGTTAAGAAAGGATTTTGATGAAACTTTGTGAAAGGGTGGGCCATGGGCCAAGGAGAACAAAAAAATGTTACTTTTGGAGGCGGATCCTGATCCGGAGAATCCCGCACAATATCTCCAGAAGTTCTCAGTGAATTTCAATGAAATTTTTGTGGGAAGGTGGGCCATGGACCAAGAAAGAATCGATTAAATTTGGGGGGAGGATCCGGAAAAGGATCCCTTTTAATGGCAATGGCATTGGCGGAAGTATGCGCTCTCTGGGTGTTTTCTAGTGTATTTTTGCAACCACTGGACGAATTTAATTTAGGGGAAACACTTGCACTGTGGCGAGTAAAGGCGTACCGGTATCAAACACTGCCATTTCGGAAACTCCCCAACCTAAACAAAATATTCTAATGGTAGCAAGAATACAACACCGTCTGGGTAATGATGTGGTTAAAAAGGTTAAAAGTACTGTACATTTTTGCGAATGTAGCGACGTCACTGCCTCCCTTTCCATAATGACTCTTACCATTCTACTCTTCTTTGATGCTAATCATCCTCTTCCTTAACCATCCAGTGACCCTTCCTCCACTCACCGCATCCTCTCTACGCTCTGCTCCTCTCCATTCCGTCCACCCTCCCGCCCTTTGCCAGCAAGCCGGCCGTGGTATAGCAGACAGTCAGGCCGGGCCTGCAGGGTTGGTCTCTTACCTACCGAACAACTGCACTCTTATTACTCTAACCTGACTTGAACCTGCCATCTCTCCATTTTGAATGCTGAGTTATAACTACAGGTTAACATTAGAATATGATACTAGTCATGAAGAAGCTATGTAAAGAATGCTGAGCCACAGCATTGTCTTTACCATCGGGCTACGAGAAATAAGCTGCAGAAGGACGAAAATATAGGTCAGATTAGAGTAAAAAGGGTATAACCAGCTGAATCAAAACTGCTGATTCTCACTCCTTCTCTCTGCCCATATATCACCAACTCTGCCTTTCTACCCTTACCCTATCGATCCACCCACCATTCCCATCTGTCAGCACCTGAATAACGGCTAATGGAATAAAGGCGAATCCCCCGAGCTATGACCAATGGATCATATGGCTCTGCAGGGCAAGAAAAGATTCTTAGAGAGACCGCTACATCTCTCACCCCATATACGCTACCCTGGTGCGGGCTCGAACTGCCAACCCTACGGTCGTGAAGAGCAAGTGTTACCAGTGAGCCATTCTGGCTCCGGCTAATGGAATAAAATATCCCCGCTGACGTAAATGAGGTCAGCAGTCACATCAGCACACTCCTAATAAACAAGGAAGCTTCCACACATACTACAAAACATATGTCTTCTGCCATCAGCAGCACCACTATACTGTAGATCAGGCAAACATGAGGTAGAAATAATAATGTTTATAATTCAATTCGAATATACTAATTTCTTTAATATATTGCTGCTAATGTATTTTTGTTCTTCAACTATGTGACTGATGGAGGAAATACCTAAGTTTCATATAACTGTTAGGCTGAAGCTAAAATAAAATATAGACCTCACTTTAAAAAAAGTTGGAAGAGATATTTGTCCTCACCTCAGTGTAGTTAAACTGATTAATAAGGAAGCCGTTTTTTTTTTTTAATTACATATCAGTTATGTAAACTGACGCGGTATTATAAAAATTACACACTTCACTGCCCTGACCTCTCACGACACAAAATTACCACTAACTTGGATCCTCTGACCACTTGACGGAAACACATCTACTTCGTCTTGCCTCAGCACAGTTAGCTTCCACTTGTTATCCTGATATCCATCCATATTCAGGCATCATCAGAGAGGTTTTTATGAAGAAGACGAGGATGAATGACCATCAGTAAATCACAAAAAGATCTAACCGGAAGAAAAGTCAAACATAGTCCTAATAAAAAGAGATGTGGCAATAACCCGTTCACAATACTGCACACCTTCCCACACATCACACACAGGACTGCCACGTGAAAATGTATGAGAGGATTTCATGGCTATTTTTCTGACGTTTGGCGGCAACTAATCGTTTGCACTGACTGCGCCTGGCCATAGTCAGAGCCCAGAAAAAAACCTATTATGTCAGCGACGACACCAAGCCAGGCGCGAGGTGCTGTAACAAACACTGCATTAAATTCTCAAGCTCCATGTAAAGCGAAATTCATGAGCACTGTTTAGACCGACAGTATTTGTGCTTGTAATGCTGTAAGAAACACACACACACACACACACACACACACACACACACACACACACACACACACACACACACAATGAGACACAAACAGTCACAGAAACACACACACACACACACACACACACACACACACACACACTGAGAGAGAGAGAGAGAGAGAGAGAGAGAGAGAGAGAGAGAGAGAGAGAGAGAGAGAGAGAGAGACGTAGCCAGAAACATCTAAAAAGCACGTAATACAAAGGCAAAACTCTATCCTTATACAGTACATGCTCTAAGAGGTTGTGTTTATTCACCTGACCAAAGAATATTTTTATGACCACCAACGCGAGAAGAGAGGAATGGAAGGTCCGGGAAGAAGGTGGAAGGATTTAGTGTAGAAGAATGGGTGGATTTAATCTGATTAGATGCATATTTGTTGAGAGCATTCCTGATGGACTGAGGGTTTAGATGTCTGGCTAAACACACACACACACACACACACACACACACACACACACACACACACACACACATTTATATTCCTATCTATTTATCTATCCATCTCTATCTGTCTATTTATCTAGCTTTATCGATAATAAGACAAGATTATAATGGGATCTACGTTCATCTGTACTCAAGGAAAACAGTGTTCACAAGTGTCCTTTCTAAAACGTGCAGTATAATCTGAACGACTACAAGAGAAGAGTGGTTAGTAAAAGCACAGTATTAATAGAACAGATGCAGGATGATATGTCTTGCCTAATGAAACACCTTGCGGGCAAAAATCTTTAGGGAGTGACTGACTGACCGGGCTGCTTCAAAAGGCGTTCGGGGAGAGAGAGAGAGAGAGAGACAGAGAGAGAGAGAGAGAGAGAGAGAGAGAAGAGAACATACAGGAACGAACGAAAAAAGAAAATGAGAAGAATATGTTCAACGGAAAACTGAAAGAACCAAGACAACGGAGACCAGAAGGCGGAAAATTGAGGAGAGAGAGAGAGAAAGAGGAGGAACAAAGAGGAATGCTGTAGATAATAGGAAATGGAAAAGTCAGTGAGAAAGAAGAGGAAGCAGTGGAGAGACGAGGAAGAGTACGTGAATGAAGGAACGAAAATATGGGATGGAAAGGAGGAAAAGCAGGGCGAAGAAGTGGAACGGGGAGGAGGAGAAAAGGGAAGGAATAGGAGGAAGAAGATAGGGAAGAAGGAAGAAGGAGAGGATGGAAGAAAAGCACGAAATAAAGAGGGAAGAGGAGGAACGAAGAATAAGTGAAAGGAAGAAGTAAAAGAACGATGATGATAAACACTATCCAAGCAATATCGGATACTCCAGTCCACGAACACACCTCCTGAATCTGCCAGTGATGGTAGCAAGGTATCAATGGCCCTGATGATAATGGTGATCTGTTACAATTGTATGCAGCCACATGCAGTTGCATCCACCCCATCATTCATACAATGCCACCACACTACACACGCACGCATGCCCAACACACACCCACAGCCAATTACACTTGTTCCAAAAAAGTATCAGTGTACTCTTTGCGCGAGACAATCTGACACCTCAGACATAGGTCAAAATGCCCAATTATTCCACCCAATGCTGGTAAACCTTCTTCCATAATGACAGATGGCATTTTTGTCACACACTCTAAGCAGTATTGTCATCATTCATATATATATATATATATATATATATATATATATATATATATATATATATCACGAATTGGCGCGAGCGTGTTATAAGTTCGTAACATTTTATTCAGAGTGAAAACCTCGAATTCTAGTGAAATTCTCTTTGTATATCTCTCATTTCAACCGTCCACGCATTCGCTCGATTGGGACGGTTTTCAGAGCAATTTTCACTGTTTCATAAGTGATCGTCCTTGCCCGCGACATTGGTGCCTCCGCTGAGTGATTTATTGTGGGCGTGTTTCGCTCATTATTTCCGTTGGCAGTTAGCGGCCGATCCCAGCCCTTGCCTCGCAGTTTGAATTCAGTCAGGTGGGTGTCCTTGACCTCTGGCAACGTCGGAAAGCGACGTTGTCACGTGGTGTGGAATTTATACAAATCATTGCTATTATCCTAAAAAGCGACACATTCATAGCACTATATAGCCTTATTTAATATATTTAATAAGAACAGAATATTTAATACACAATTTCAAATAGTAAATAGCTGACATATGACAGAGAGAGATAGGTACTGGGGTTGATGCGGCAAAGCTGTAGAGAGAGAAATCCCCTCTCGGGACCCACCCAAACGGACTTCATATTTGAGTCTGACCATAACAGTACTACAAACAGCACTCGTGAGTAAGTAGTCTCTGCTGTGTACTGTTGTGAAAGTTTATAAATTCTCGTCCTTAGAGAATGGACGAAGTAAGGCAGAATAAAGTAATCACTTACTGCTTGATTTCACAAGTCAATTCATTGTCTCTATTTTCAAGCAAAACACATAACCTTTACTTAATTTTTAAATACATAAAAACCCTGTGACATCTGGCAACCTCATTCCAAGATATTAACTCATAGCTCTAAAGTTATTCACGAGATTAATACTCACTCACTCATAGTTAGGTATTTATCATTAAAGTCTATAGGCACTATCTTACTGGTGATTATTGATTCATTTCTATAATTTTACATCATAGTTTTTACAGTCAATTGTTTTTTATTTCCTTTATCAGTTTTACTAGATAAAACTGGTCACCACTAACCTGTGCCTATATTCTTTACTCTTGATCATTGCCATTTTTCTGCAAAATAGCAATCAGTACTTAGTCTTTAGTTTACTCAGACTGAGTTACCATCATGTCTACCGACGTCTATGTACAGGAAGCTAAAGATATGAGGCTTAGCGACCCCAAAGAAGTAAAAGAGTATGTCCTCTCATGGTTTAGTTACGAGCAACAACGTGAGAAAGATGCTCGCGAAGAACGTGAGAGAGAACGCGAACACAAGCGAGAACAGCGCGAGGAACGTGAAAGAGAACGTGAACACGAGCGACAACAACGCGAAAACGAGCAAAAACAGTGCGAACTCGAGTTAGTACAAGAGCGAGAACAACGCAAATACGAGCGAGAACAACGAGAGAAAGAACGTGTATGTGAGCAAGAACAACGAGAACACGAACGTGCCGAGCGTGAGGCACGTGAAAAACATGAACTTGAAATGTTGAAGCTCAAGCGAGATTCCTTGGCTTCAGACACATCTGGTGCAGCTGGCCCAAGCTCCACGAGCGCTCTCCCTACACATATTATGGCGACCCCACACATCAAGCTTCCCCCATACAAGGAAAGCAAGCAAATCGAGCCATACGTAGCTCGTTTTGAAGACATGGCTCAGCTTTACCAGCTGGATGAGGCAGCTAAGCGGCTTCAGTTTCTTAGCCTGCTTGAGGGCCCTGCCCTCGATATTCTCCACAGAATTCGTGGAGACAGTCTCACATATGAGATGATGAAGGCCGCACTCGTCAAAGCGTACGGCCTCACAGTTGATGACCCCAAGAGTCAGTTCATGAGGGCGCGTTTACAGGAAAAAGAGATTGCCATTCAGTTTCTTGACCAGCTTACTGCTTACTTAGATGAGTGGATGGAGAAAGATGAAACTCCTTCCACGTGTGAGGGGATAATTGACCTTATGCTGCGCATGCAGCTAGAAAAGTCATGGCCTGCTGAACTCATGGCTCAGCTTAAGATCTGCTAGCTAAGGGATGCAAGCCAAATGGTGGAGAAGGCTGATGCATTCTTCACTGCGTACTGGTATCAAACTCGCAAGCAGCATACCTGGAACAGGAAAGCTGATAAATCTGGGAAACCGTCTCAGACTGAACCCCAGCAACAAGGCTGTTCTCAGAATAATGGCCAAGGTCCAAAACCGCAGAAGAAGGACCAGGGGCAAAACACTCAGAAACCTGAGTGGAAGTGGTACGACAAGCATAACCCTAACCAGCAGCAGTACCAGTATTTCAAGCTGCAGCAGGGCAAGGACAAACCACGTAACCCTCAGTCAGGACAATCGACTTTAGTGTACCGGAGGCAGGATGCAAATGCAGCCTTCATGCCACAACAAGTGCAAAGTGGTGCCAACCCCACCAGTACAGGCACTTCACAGTTCACTAGTTCTCCAGCAACAGTGAACCCTCCTCCACATGTGGTCAATGCTCCAGCTCCTCAGATGGTGAGCACGACCCCTCAGGCATCAAGTTCTCAGGGTGCCACATTGGCTGCATTGTTCATTCCGCAGTCTCACCAATGACTGGCTGCTATCTCCTCAGACCCTTCCACCAGTAACACTGCCTTTCTTGTTCAGCCAGGGTTTGTGGGAGGTGTTTCTGTAAATGTCCTGAGAGATAAGGGTTCCTCAGGTTACTCTGTCAAGCAAAGTTTAGTTCGGCCTGACGAGTACACGGGTAAGCATATCCAAGTTAGACTTATTGATGGATCAGTGAGATTGTTCCCTGAGGCACGTATCCAGGTGGGATCTCCTTTCTACACTGGCTTAACAGCTGCTGTTGTCATGCCAGAGCCCTTGTTTGACATCATTATCGGCAACATACCCGGGGTCAAAAACAGTTGCGCCGTAGATGTTGCTACTCAGACTTCGGCTGTTGCAGTAACACGAGCCATGGCCAAGGCTCTGAATCATGTCATCCCGTTGACCGTCGCAATGCCGCAAGATTTGATTTGTAGTCAAGATGTTGTCCAAGAACAACAGTCTGACCCGACACTTGCCTCAGTGGTAAGAAGCTGGAGGATAAAGTGATTAAGTATTCATGAGGAGATCAAGCCAGGTTCCTTCGCAAACGAGGACGGCTATACCGTGAGTCACAAACACCCCAGGGCAAGGTTCGACTGCAGTATCTCCGGGCATAGTTCGAATTAGGTCATTGTTCAGTGATGGGAGGTCACATGGGCTAAAAGAAAACCTCTGACCGCATCCATGCTGACTTTTTCTGGCCAGGAATGGGACAGGAAATAAAAAGGCTTGTGCGTTCCTGTGATGTGTGTCAGCGTACCACTGACCAGGGACGTGTCCGTCCTGCGCCATTGAAACCAATGCCTGTAATCTCTGAACCGTTCGAGAGAGTAGCAGTTGACATTGTTGGGCCAATCTCCCCTAGGGCAAGTGACGGATCAAGGTATATCCTCACTATTGTTGATTTCAGCACACGGTGGCCTGAAGCCGTGGCCCTTAAGAATATAGAGGCCGTCACTGTTGCTGAGGCATTGATTGAAGTGTTCTGTCGAGTAGGTATCCCCAAAGATGTCCTAAGCGACCAGGGTTTGCAGTTCACCTCTGCAATGATGAACGAGGCATTTAGGTTGTTGTCCATCCGAGGCCTTATCATCTCATTTGTAACGGGCTGTGAGAGGTTCAATGGGACTCTCAAGAAGATGTTAAAGCGCATGGCCTCTGAACAGCCAAAGGAATGGCCGCAGTTCATGGCTCCACTTCTGTTTGCTTATCAAGAAGCCCCACAGCATTCCTTGAAGTTCTCACCCTTTGAACTGGTGTATGGAAGGTCGGTCCGTGGACCACTTCAAGTCCTTCGCGAGTTATGGGACGATGAAGAACCCGACCCTGAAGTCAAGACCACCTACACCTATGTCCTTGATCTAGCTGACCGCCTCCAGTCAACGTGCGAGTTAGCTAAGGAAGAATTGATCAAGGCTTGTGAAGTTCAGAAAGCCTATTATGATAAGAAGGCAAAACTTCGGAAGTTTAATCCAGGCGATATGTGCTTGGTGTTACTCACCACTGCCCAGAACAAGTTGCTGGCACAGTGGAAGGGTCCATTTGATGTAGTAGAGTGCATTTCAGACCTCAGCTACATAATTCAGATGGGGAATCTTCGCAAAATGTTCCACATTAACATGTTGAAGGCCTATCATGAGTCAAACCCTGAGGAGACTGGCCTACGAGTAGCTGATGATAGTGACCAGCCACTGGAAGAAACCGGGGCAGCCACGGTGATCCCAGCTGATGACCATGATGACGAGCCCTTAACCACTCAGTCTCATCAGGAAGAGACTGTCGGAGATGTTTTACTTAACACTGACTTAGCATTAGGTGATCAGAATGCCATAAGGTCACTGCTCTGTCAGTATGCTGATGTCTTCTCTGACCAACCTAGACTTGCAAAGGTTGATTGTCACAAAATTGAGTTGACCAGCGATACTCCCGTAAAGGTTAAGCCATATCTGATTCCCATGCGACTACTGGATGCAGTAGACAACGAAATTGCTGACATGGAGACTGCAGGTATTATTGAAAAGTCCTCATCTCCTTACTGTAGTCCAGTGGCAGTAGTCTGCAAGAAGGATGGCGAAGTCAGGATTTGTGGCGACTATAGGAGGCTAAATGCAATCACCCAAGTGGATGCTGAGCTGATGGGTGACCACATTGCCATCTTCTCCAAGCTGGCAGGGTCACGATATTTCACAAAGCTCGATTTGGCAAAGGGATTCTTTCAGATTCCTCTTCACCCCGAGAGCCGTCAGTTCACTGCCTTTGCTACTCCTAAGGGGTTGTATCAGTATAAAGTCCTCCCATTTGGACTTACCAATTCCCCAGCAGTATTCAATCATGCCATGAGACAAGTGCTCCATGGAGTAGAGATGTTCACTGACGATGTCCTCTTTCATTCTGCCACATTGGAGGAACACCTCAGACTCTTGGAAATTGTCTTCAGTAGACTCCAGAGTTTCAACATGACTGTGATGTCTAGCAAGTGTAAAATTGCTCACAGTGAGGTGGAGTTCCTCAGACACATTGTTGGCAACAATCGTTGCAGGTGTCAGGGTGACAAGATTAGGAAAGTTAGAGAAGCCCCGAGACCCGTGACCAAGAAACAGGTTAGCGCATTCCTTGGCCTAGTGGGGTATTATAGGAGTTTTATCCCCAACTTTGCTCTCATTGCCCAACCGTTGTATGAGGTGCTATAAAAACATGCTCCAAACACCACTGAATGGGGAGAAGCGCAAGAGAGATCTTTTGCTGCCCTTAAGATTATGCTGTGTAAGGAACCTATCTTGCAGTTGCCTGATTCCAACAAACCTTTCATACTGTGCACTGATGCTTCACAAGATGGCGTAGGTGCCATATTAATGCAAGAATTGGAAGGTGGAATCTTTCCAGTGGCATACCACAGCTGTAAGCTAAAACCCGACGAGAGGAATTACAGTACTGTTGAGAAAGAACTCTTGGCCGTGGTTGATGGTGTTAAGAAATATTACTATTATTTATATGGAGCACCATTCACTCTGGAAACTGATCATATGCCACTCACTAGTCTCAGCATGACTAAGACGGCTAATGCAAGATTAACACGCTGGACACTGTATTTGCAGCAGTTTAACTTTGTTGTAAGATACATCAAGGGAAGTGACAAAGTAGGCGCAGACCCGATGTCTCGCCTGCTAACTGCTGACTAACACAGGCAACTGTTGTATGCTGGGTTCCGTAAGACAGGCGTCCTCAGAGAAATGAGTAATCCAAGGACCAGCCTGGTTCCCAGTTAAAAGTGTACCAGTAATACCTGACGTCTCGCCCATTGGTCCCACAGGACACATTATGTCCAGGACCTGTATATACATGTATACCATAGGTTACTGGGAAGTTTGAGACCCCCATAAGGACAATCCGAGGCTGTGTATGAATTAGCTTGTGGAACATCTCGAGCTGTGGGCCTTCTCGATAGGATTTCCGGAGAATGCACATTATCCACATGAGTGTTCACACCCATGGTGGGTGTTAAATGTGACCTGCCCGAGATTGCATAAGGATTCTCAGCTTCCTGTAATTAATCGTAAGTGGAGAGTTAGGTTAACCAGTAAACTGCCCATTCTCTGAGAAATTTGAGCAGTTCAAGAAATGGCACTTTCCTGGTTAATAACGTTAGATTAACCAGTAAACTGCCCGTTCTGAGAAATTTGAGCAATTCAAGAACTGGCACGTTTCCTGGCTAATAATGCTAGGTTAACCAGTAAACTACAAAGGTTCTGAGAGATTTGTAAATCCAAAGACTACGTTTCCTGGTTAATAATAAGTTCTGATTGCTAGGCAGAGAGAGAAATGACACTTTTGATGCTCCACCTTGATTCCTTTTGCAGGTGCAGCTGGCAGGTGCAGCATTGTCGTGCAGATCAGCTGGTCATCCCTGTCGCATGCTGCCGCCTCTTCTCTTCTGCCTCGTATTTATTTACTATTGTATTACATAATTTTACATGTAGGCACAGTTACACCACAACTGTCACACCTACACCATGTATTACATACATCACGCTACATAACAATTAGTTGTTAATGTAAATGTAGTGAACTTTTTGCTCAGTTTGACCTGAGTACAGGATTTTTTACCGTCATCTCGGAGTTTTTTTCTTCAAGCTTGCTTCTATTAACATAAATACGAGGTTTTTACGTTCATGGGCGACTGTGATTTTCTCCTGTAGCAGGGTAGTACACACACCACAGTTAGAGTCTTGTGTGACTGAGTTAGGATTTATATGTATGTATATCGATTTTTTATTTTTTTTTCTGAAGAAATTTTTTTTGATGGGGTGTAATGTCACGAATTGGCGCAAGCGTGCCATAAGTTCATAACATTTTATCCAGAGTGAAAAACGCGAATTCTAGTGGAATTCTCCTTGTGTATCGCTCATTTCAACCGTCCACGCATTCGCTCGATTGGGACGGTTTTCAGAGCAATTTTCACTGTTTCATAAGTAATCGTCCTTGCCCACGACATCGGTCCCTTCGCTGAGTGATTGATTGTGGGCGTGTTTCGCTCATTGTTTCCGTTGGCAGTTAGCAGCCGGCCCCAGCCCTTGCCTCGCAGTTTGAATTAGTCAGGATTAAGACACCGTGAGTGCAGGTTCGTTTGGGCCCAGTGTGGAGCAGCACCACCATTGTCCAGTGAGTTCCTGAATCTCCACTTAGACAGTGATTTGGCGTAGAGGTCTAGCATATTGCAGCGTTTGTCCTAGCCCCGACGCCCTGTTCATTCCGCTCAGCCCCCTTAACTGACCAGTATTTTTTCTTTCATTTTTCCTAGGCTTAAGAGTTTAGCTTTTGAGTGAGCAAGTGAGTGTATTCTCTTTGTTATTTTTGAATTCATTTGAGATTCATGTAACATTAAATTTAATTCATTGTAATTAATAAATTTTCAGTTATTTTCTCTTTGAGCCTGATGTAATGTAAACTCGTGTTTTATTTTCCCACATTAAGTTTATTTTACTTACCGCTCCTAGTTTGCATAATGCTTTGCATTATTCATAACTGGTACTTAGGTCAGTCCTTTTGTATTAAGCTTAAAATCCGTTGTGCAACCAGGAGTTAATGCACCAGCAAGAACCTGCTTATTACTATTAGTATTAGTTATTGATTGTCAGGGGTGAAGTCACTTTCTTGAGAGGCTAACAGTACTACAAACAGCACTCGTGAGTAATTAGTCTCTGCTGTATACTGTTGAGAAAGTTTATAAATTCTCGTCCTTAGAGAATAGGCGAAGTAAGCTGGCATAAAGTAATCACTTACTGCTTGATTTCACAAGCAATTCATTGTCTCTATTTTCAAGCAAAACATATAACCTATACCTAATTTTTAAATACATAAAAACCCCGTGACAATATATATATATATATATATATATATATATATATATATATATATATTGTTACATAGCCTATGATTTCATCATCCTTTGTGTAATTCTAACGTACAGTATGCTGCATGTTTGATCACGAGCGTGTTCTACCTCACTCCCCCCTTCTACCCTTATAGTAAAGTAAGTCGTTCTTTCTGTTGTTCAGAGCAGGATTGTCAACTCTTTGTCCCCATGGCTTCATTTGCGCGTCCTTCTTACAAGTTGTATCAAGCTCTGCCGGCCCCTATAATTATAATGAGCTCAGTCTCTGCATTATTGCCACTTAGATCTACTCTTCATTTTGTTCACATCTCTGTCCTCCCCTGTACAGTTGTTATTATTGTGAGTGCTCAGGAAGTCTCCAACCATCCAGCAGCTGTGTAATTTGATTATGAGTGTTATTACATTTTGTTCTTGTACTGTATAGCATAAGGTGTTAATTTGTAGGCCTAGTGAAGTTTTTGTGATTAATGTAGGGTTTTATGTCAGCCAATTGTTAATAATAGTTTGTATCTGTAATAATTTATCTTGCATTAACTGAGCATTACCCAGTGTATTCTCATTTTATCAGGGCTGACAGATAAATTTACTCTTGCTAATTTCGTGTTAATAGAGGCTATTGCAGTTAACTATATATTTAACCTGTTTTTGCCATTACATTATCCTTATGAGTCCTGAATGTTTTGTTGTTAGTTTGAGCATTAAACTTTAACTTGTAATTTTACCGAACTCTTTTGTTTTGAACCTGGAACTTTACGGGACAGTAGTGATTTTTAGTATTCTCACTTAAAGTGTACATTATCTTTCTCTATTCCGTAACATAAATTTGGCGACCTCTTATCAGGATATTCAGGATATTATCATAAGGATATTGCTTGATATTTTGTGACTGTGATTTATTCATGATGTCTACTATTACTACGCTTGATGAAACCAAAGATTTTTTGTCAAATGTGCAAACAGTGTGTGATGTAGAAAACAGAACAAAGAATGAACTTAAGCTTGTTGCTCAACAGTTGGGAATTGCAGTTCACTCTCATCATTCTAAAGATCAAATTGTTGGCATGATTAATAAAAGCTTGTTTAATGTAACTCCTCCAAATGACCAAACGCAGATTGAAATAGCTAAGTTACAGCTAGCTCTGCAGGAGGCTCGTGTTAAGGAAGCTGAGTTTCAGGCACGTGCTAAGGAGGCTGAGTCTCAGGCTAAGGAGGCGGAGTCTCAGGCTCGTATTTAGGAGGCTGAGTTTCAGGCACAAGTTGAACTTGCTAGGATTCAGGCAGATCATGAGTATCGCATGAAACAAGGTGGATCTGGATCATCTAGCTCTGATGAGTTTGATGTGGCTAAAAATGTTAAACTTGTCCCTCCTTTTAATGAATCTGATTTAACAAAGTATTTTCAGTTGTTTGAGAGGGTAGCTGTAGGTTTTAATTGGCCCAAAAAGTATTGGCCAGTTCTCCTTCAAACTGTTCTCACCGGTAAAGCTCAAGTAACTTATGCATCTTTGCCTCAGGATCAATCTGATAATTATGATGTAGTTAAGAGCTTGATTCTTAAGGCCTATGAGCTTGTTCCTGAAGCCTATAGAGTAAAATTTAGGACAACTTATAAGCAAGATAAGCAATCCCATGTTGAGTATGCAAAAATCAAAGATGATCTGTTAGAGCAGTGGTTAAATTCTAAGAATGTGGATTCTGATTTTGACAAATTTAAGCAGATGATTTTGCTGGAGGACTTCAAAAGGTGTATTAGTAAAGATGTAAGCTTATATCTTGATGAGAAAAGAATAGATAATTTGTCTGATGGTGCAGTTTTAGCTGATGAATATGTTCTCACTCACAAGAGATATTCTAAAGAAAAAAGGAAAGCTGAGAGTAAGTACGTTGCCTCTACTCAGAGTACAGGTAACAGGAAAGAGAATAAAGATGATGTTTCTCAGGAAGTAAATACCAGCTCCACCTCTAGATTTCAGAAAAGTAAATGTACTTATTGTAGTAAGCTTGGTCATACTACGGAGAAATGTTTCAGGAGACAGCGTGATGTGAACAAAAAGGAGTCTTTAAATATTCAGTCAATTGGTCTAGTGTCCACCCTTGAGAGTTCCCAGAATTCTTTACCTGAGTTAACTGAACCTGCTTTGAGGGGTAAATTAAATCCTCATGATGAAGCTCCTCTTTTGAGCAGTAACGTGGGTGACACTCTCAAGAGTTCATGTGCTAATTTCCTGTCTGATGGTTTTGTCAGTCCTCTGGACAGTAATGACAGGAAATCAGTTAAAATATATCGTGATACAGGTGCTTGCCAATCCCTTATGCTGACCAGTGTTCTAGGCTCTAATGTTAATTCCTCTGATGAAACGGTAATCTTACAAGGTGTAGGGAATAATTACTTCTCTGTCCCTCTGTGCAGAGTGAATTTAGAGTCTGGTTTTGTTAATGGTTCCGTTATGGTTGGGTTGGTTGAGACACTTCCAATGTCAGGTGTAACTTTCTTACTTGGAAATGATATTGGTGGAAGTCAAGTGTGTCCAGCTCCTCAGTTGTCTAGTGAGCCAGTGGCTGCGGCCCAGGATTGTGATGTCCCTGATGTGTTCTCTGCATGTGCTGTCACTAGGGCTAAGTCTAAAGTTACTGGTGACTTACAGGATAATGATCATGATGATGTTATCCTAGCTGACACTTTTCTTGCTAATTTGGACCACTCACCAGATGAGGCAGTACCCCGTAGTGTTGATAATTTGTCTCGTCAAGAGATGGTTGAGTTGCAGGTTGCTGACCCTGAGTTGAAAGGTCTAGCTAACTCTGCTTGCAGTGAGGAAGAGTCAGCCGGTGCTTCTATTTGTTATTATATAAAGTCAGGAGTACTTATGAGGAAGTGGAGACCCCCAACAGCATCAGCCGACTGTGAATGGGAGGTTGTACATCAAGTTGTCATCCCTCGTGTTTGTAGGCAGGATATCATTAGAGTGGCTCATGATTCCAGTTTGGCAGGACACCTTGGAGTGAGGAAGACTGTGGCACGCATTTTGAAACACTTCTACTGGCCAGGTATCTTCAGGGATGTTTCCTGGTATTGTAAGTCTTGTCACACCTGTCAAGTTGTGGGGAAGTGTAATCAGACCGAAAAGGTTGCACCTCTAGTTCCCATTCCTCCTTTTGAGGCGCCATTCACCCGTGTGTTGGTGGATATTGTGGGCCCTCTTCCTAAGACTTCTTCAGGATTTTCTTATGTGTTGACCCTGATTGATATGGCTACTCGTTATCCTGAAGCCATTCCACTTAGAAATATCTCAGCAAAGAACGTGGTTAAGGAAATGCTAGGGTTCTTCGCAAAGTTTGGTCTGCCCAAGGAGGTACAGTCAGACCGGGGAAGTAATTTCATGTCAAATATTTTCAAGCAGTCTCTGAAAGAGTTGGGCATCACCCAGATCACGTCTTCAGCTTACCATCCCCAGACCCAAGGAGCGTTGGAGAGATATCATCAAACACTCAAATCGATGCTCAAGAAAAACTGTTTGGAACATCAGAAAGACTGGGATAAAGGTCTTCCATTCGTTGTATTTGCCGCAAGAGAATCTCCAAATGAATCACTGGGCTTCTCACCTTTTGAACTACTGTTTGGCCATGAAGTAAGAGGACCCCTTAAGCTACTCAAGGAATGCTGGCTGTCGGAGGAAGATGACGTCAACCTGCTGGAGTATGTGATGAAGTTCAAAGAACGGCTGTCCACTGCTTTACAGCTGGCGAGAGAGAATTTAGGAGCTGCTCAGGAGAAGATGAAGACTTGGTATGATAAGAAGTCCAGGTTACGCCACTTTCAGCCAGGAGATCAGGTTTTGATTCTGCTACCGGTGCATGGGCAACCTCTTCAAGCCAAGTTTAGTGGTCCTTATTTCGTGGAGAAGAAACTCAGTGATGTCAACTATGTCATCGCCACACCAGATCGTAGAAAGAACAAGCAACTTTGTCACATCAACATGCTAAAGTTATATCACAGGCGGGACGAAAATAACCCAGTCTGCACTGTAGCTGTTCCACCCGAGTCTGCAAGTGAAGTTCTCCCATGCAGCATGAGCCTGAGTGATAGTTTGGGGAAGAATCCTTATATTATGAATGATCTCCAGACTAAGCTTTCTCATCTACCTCCCGAGGAAAGGCAGGAGTTTTCGGCATTACTGCAGGAGTACCCGCAAGTGTTCCATGCTACTCCAGGAAGAACCACTGTGTTGATGCATGATGTCGATGTTGGAGACGCAAAGCCAATGAAACTGCCTCCTTATCGTGTGAACCCAGTGAAAGTTCCTCTCATCCAGAAGGAGCTTGGCTACCTGTTGGACCACAAGATGATTGAGCCCTGTCAGAGCGAGTGGAGTTCTCCTGTCACTCTAGTCCCTAAGCCAGGTGTGTCACAGCGGCTTTGCATTGACTACAGACGTGTTAATCAGATAACCAAAACAGACACTTACCCTCTCCCTCGCGTGGAAGATTGCATAGACAAGATCGGAAAGGCTAGGTACAGCTCCGGACAGATGAAACGGCTACACCCCATCCACCAGCGACTTGGTTTGGGTCTCAGTGGTTCTGGTAACAGTTGCAGGTGGAGGGAGGGGGGATGTGGGAGGGTGAGGAGGGGAGAAATGTGGGCGGAGTTATATAGGGGGTAGTGTGGGAGGGTGAAGAAGCAACACAGTCTGGCTGGTGGGAGGGGGAGACGAATGGTTGGGTAGCGGAGACGAGAGTCTGCTGGAGGGTAAGACAGGTGAGTGTGATTAGATGAAAAGAAATTACAAAAAATGAATTATTATAATATCTGCTGCATATAATGCATTTTATCTACTAAATAAAAACACTGTCTATTATTCACCACCGTATTTGGGTATCCTACTCATTATTATTATCCTTTGGATATTAGGCAATAAATAAAGATATTGGACGGTCTTTCGGACCCGAACCAATTTTTTCATAACTTTTTTCTTCAGCTATTTCCATATTCCTATTATCCCTCGTGCTTGAAGTCCCCCTTTTTATCACTTTCTCCTACGCCCTACATTTTTTTTAGGCATAAGGCAGTTTAACTTTCTCTTTAAATAACCATATTTGTCAACAAATATTCCTTTCATTAATCTATTTAATTACCTGTTTTCTTTCAATATGCATTTGTCTAATAATGGGTGTTACACCTTAATTGGCGCCGCTATTTGACGTTTTGAATAAATTTGGTCTAAATTTACGCATATATTGCAGTCTCTCTGAAGTAGGCTGGCAACCTCACACATCCTACCCCCTGCTTTCTCCTTCTCTCGCTACCCGTTCCCTCCTTTCCTTTTGTAGTACTGTTTATCTATTCTTTCTCATATTTTTAACCTCATTCCTTCTTACAAACTTTTAGTGCCATAGGAATTTCTCCCTTATCACCTACAGTCCTACTACATGAAAGTGGAAAAAACTGCCATCGGGAAAAGAATAACTGGAAATTTATGGCGAAGGTTACGATATTAGTTATTTAGAATGAAAGTGTTGGCAGATACGCATTCTTGACGTGATTATCGCAGCCACAGCATTTCGCCTTCATAAAACAGAAGGACTATAGGTTTCATGCATTACCTCCTTACGTCCAGCATTACTGTGAAGAACGCCATGTATAACACATTAAGGACCACAAGGACAGTACTGGTAGTCATCGTGATTCTCATGAATCTCTCCATAGGCTATTGAAAACAGTTCTTTATGCTCAACTTCAGAATTATGTTCTCATCATGGCAATGATAGGCAAAGATAATAAAAACAATATATACAACCAAATTATCATTTATTATACAACAAAGCTCAAACTGCCTCCGTGCTACCTGAAAAAAATTAAATACCTGTCATATATATATATATATATATATATATATATATATATATATATATATATATATATATATATATATAATCATACAGGCTCTACACTTATGAAATTTAACATCGAGTAACCCTATATGCCCAAAGTAATTTCCTCTGCATGGACTGACGTTGTAACGAAACTGGTTGTCCCCCTGCAGCAATTATTAATATATTTTTATGGTCATGTATGACTGAATAGTTTAGTTTATACAAGCGAAAACCTCAGAAATAATACTCACCGAGTATTATTCCTTCTCCAGCAGTTGCGCCTTCAGTGACACACTTCCAAAAATCCTCTGGCTTGTCAACATAACGTTTGCTAGGGTCCTGTGATGCAACCCTGCTTCGTGCAATACTCTTCTCATAGTCTTTTCGCTGATATCATGGTCTGTGCATCGGTTTCTGTGGCGTGTAGTGCAACATGGTGGTTTCCGTGTGGTAGGTAGCCATGCTAGTTAGTGTCCTCTGCTTTACCCAACACAATAAATTTTAGATCAAACAGTGTTGTTCATGGTTCCCCCCCCTGTGGCGGGGGGGGACACAACCTGGCCGCACTATGCTACTCTGCGGCCAGGTTGTTAGGAAGAATACTGCCACCGTATTCCCTGCGTGTCGTAAAAGGCGACTAAAAGGGGCGGGGTGAGGGGACTAGGGACCCCCTCCTCTGTTTTTCAGTTCCTAAAAAGAGACAGGCCAGAGAAAGGGATGGGGGATGGAGTTATCCCCGTACCCTGAAGATTGGGTCTATGAATGTGCGTGGATGTAGTACGATTGAGGCTAAAAGGGAAGAGATTGGGAGAATGTTTGTGAGAAGAAAGTTGGATGTGTTAGCTCTGAGTGAAACGAAGATGAAAGGGAAGGGGGAATCTATGTTTGGAAGTGTGAATGGAAGATTGTCAGGTGTTGATAGAGGAAGGGCAAGAGAAGGTGTGGCCTTGTAAGTGAGTCCGGAAGTACAGAAATGTGTGATTGAATGGAAGGAGGTGTCATCGAGACTGATGTGGGTGAAAGCGAAATTTGAACGTGAGTTGTGGGTGTTTGTGAGTGCATATGGGCCTGGTAGTGAAAGGGATGAACAAGAGAGGGAGTCTTTCTGGAATGATGTTGATGAGTGTCTGCAGAGTTTTGGAGCGAATGTGAATGTGGTAATGATGGGAGATCTGAATGCTAGAGTGGGAAATGTAGCAGTTGAAGGCGTAGTTGGTATGCATGGTGTGCCTGGAAGAAATGAAAATGGGGAACGAATGATAGCGATGTGTGTTGAGCGAGAGATGGTGATTGGGAATACGCTGTTTGAGAAGAAAGATATTTATAAGTATACATGGGTGAGACAGGAGGGTGGAAGGGTTGTTGATAGAGCTTTGATGGACTATGTGGTTGTGTCTAGGAATGTAATAGGAAGATTGTTGGACGTGAGAGTTCTGAGAGGGGAGGGTGGAGGTATGTCTGACCACTACTTGGTGGAGGGAAAGTTAAGAGTAGGTAAGAAATGGGTGAGAGCTAGGAGGGTTAGGTGTGGCAGGGAGGTTTTGAAAGCGAGTGAGTTGGATAAAAGAGAGAAAAAGATAGAGTATCAGGAGAAATTGAAAGATGAGTGGAACGCAGTGAAAGATCGGGAAAATGGCAGCGTGGAGGAGGAATGGCAGTTGTTTAAGAGTGCTGTGGTGGGGCATGCAGAAGAGGTGTGTGGTGTGAGATGTGTGGGTGGTGGTGTAAGAAAAGGAAGTGAATGGTGGTGCGAGGAAGTAAGTATGGCTGTGACTGAGAAGAGACGTGCATATGAAGTGTGGCTGCAGAGGAAGGATGAGATGTCATATGAAAGGTATAAGGAAAAGAGGAATAGAGCGAGAAGGGCTGTGCGTGATGCTAAAGTGGCAGCAGATGAGAGGTGGGGTAGGCGGCTGACAGAGAATTTTCAACAGAATAAGAAAATGTTTTGGAAGGAGGTGAAAAGGGTGCGAAAGGGAGAGTCTGGGAGGGAAGAACGAGTAAAAGCAGAGGATGGAAGGATGTTATTTGAGATGGATGCAGAAAGGAAGAGATGGGCAGAGTATTTTGAAAGATTATTAAATGTAGAGGAGGAAAGGGTGGCTGAGATTGTGGCGGATGGAAGGGTGCAAGGAATAAATGTGTTGGGAGAGTTGAATGATTCTTTGATCACGAAGGAGGAAGTGGAGAAGGCAGTAAAGGAGATGATAACAAGGAAAGCTGCAGGTATGGATGGGTGTGCTGTGGAATTCCTGAAGGGTGGTGGAGTGACTATTGTTGACTGGTTAGTAAGATTGTTGAATGTGTGCTTTGAGAAAGGTATGGTGCCAATTGACTGGGCAAGTGCTTGTGTGGTCCCGTTGTATAAAGGCAAGGGTGATAAGTATGAATGTACGAGCTTTAGGGGCATAAGTCTATTGAGTGTTGTAGGTAAGGTGTATGGTAGAGTGTTAATTATGAGAGTTAGAGAGGGTACAGAGGGAGTGATTGGTGATGAGCAGTGTGGCTTTAGGAGAGGGAGGGGATGCACTGATCAGGTGTTTGCTGTGAGACAAGTGTGTGAAAAGTATTTAGCGAAAGGCAAGGATGTGTTTTGGGCATTTATGGATTTAGAGAAAGCGTATGATAGAATTGATAGGGAGGCTTTGTGGACTGTTTTAAGATTGTATGGACTTGATGGTAGGTTACTATAAGGGGTGAAAAGTTTTTATGTAAATAGTAGAGCGTGTGTAAGAGTGGGAAATGCTGTGAGTGATTGGTTTCCCGTGAGATTGGGGCAGCGACAGGGTTGTGTGATGTCGCCTTGGTTGTTTAATATTTACATGGATGGTGTTGTAAGGGAGGTGAATGCAAGAGTTTTAGGTGGAGGTCTGAGTCTAGTGAATGTTGATGGTGGAGAGTGGAATCTGAAGCAGCTGCTGTTTGCAGATGATACTGCACTGGTGACTGATTCAGAGGAGAAATTGAGACAGTTGGTAGAGGAGTTTGGAAGGGTGTGTGAAAGGAGGAAATTGAAAGTAAATGAGAATAAGAGTAAAGTGATGAAGTGTACGAGGTCGATAGATGGTAGGGGGATGAATATAGTTTTGAATGGTGAGTTGCTTGAGGAGGTAGATTGTTTTAAATATCTAGGGTCACATGTTGCTGTGGATGGAAGAATAGATGCAGAAGTGAAGTTTAGAATAAATGAAGTAGGAAAGGTGCTGGGAGGAATGAAAAAAGTGTTTAAATGTCGTTCGCTTAGAATGGATGTAAAGAGAAGGCTGTATGAGGGTGTTGTGGTACCGACTGCGTTATATGGGGCTGAAACATGGAATATGGGTGTAGCAGAGAGGAAAAGTTTGAATGTAATGGAGATGAGGTGTCTGAGGAGTATGTGTGGAGTGACGCATATGGATCGGGTGCGAAATGATGAAGTGCGAAGGAGAACTGGAGTGGTTCGGGAGATGGCTGGTAGAGTTGAGCAGAGGGTGTTGCGATGGTTTGGGCATATGGAGAGAATGGATAATGAGCGATTGGTGAAAAAGATAACTAGATCTGATGTGAGAGGTGTAAGGCTGAGAGGAAGACCACGAATAGGATGGATGGACAGTGTGAAGAGAGCGCTGGATGCGAGAGGGATGTCTGTTGAGCAAGGAAGAGTGGCTGTGCGTGACAGAAATAAATGGAGAGAAACTGTGAATGAATAAGTGATGACGCAGCCCTGAGGGGATATTCTCCCGCATTTGGTCTGATCAGCTAGTCAGGTCAGGTGCAGGTAAGGGGATGGGTCTGTTATGATGTGGCAGGGGTAAACCAGTTCTGCTGTCGGGCCCTGCTGCGGAAGTCACTGATTGCATTGCACAGTTGACCCTTGTGCGGTGTGGTGCGGTGAGGATCTGTCCGTTCTCCCCTTTGGGGCTAAGATGCGAATGAATGTGTTTGAATGGATGAGTAAATGGGGAGTGTGTCGTCCTGTCTCGGCTACCTCCCTTTCCTTGGGGGAAGCAGCCTAGGTATATGGATGGATGGATGGATATATATAGGATCATGTATTTAATTTCTTCAGGTTACATGTGATTGTGTGAGCTGGTTACACCCTTGAGACTGCAGCATGGAGGCAGTTTGAGCTTTGTTGTATAATAAATGATAATTTGGTTGTATATATTGTTTTTATTATCTTTGCCTATCATTGCCATGATGAGAACATAATTCTGAAGTTGAGCATAAAGCACTGTTTTCAATAGCCTATGGAGAGATTCATGAGAATCACGATGACTACCAGTACTGTCCTTGTGGTCCTTAATGTGTTATACATGGCGTTCTTCACAGTAATGCTGGACGTAAGGAGGTAATGCATGAAACCTATTGTCCTTCTGTTTTATGAAGGCGAAATGCTGTGGCTGCGATAATCACGTCAAGAATGCGTATCTGCCAACACTTTCATTCTAAATAACTAATATCGTAACCTTCGCCATAAATTTCCAGTTATTCTTTTCCCGATGGCAGTTTTTTCCACTTTCATGTAGTAGGACTGTTGGTGATAAGGGAGAAATTCCTATGGCACTAAAAGTTTGTAAGAAGGAAAGAGGTTAAAAATATGAGAAAGAATAGATAAACAGTACTACAAAAGGAAAGGAGGGAACGGGTAGCGAGAGAAGGAGAAAGCAGGGGGTAGGATGTGTGAGGTTGCCAGCCTACTTGAGAGAGACTGCAATATATGCGTAAATTTAGACCAAATTTATTCACAACGTCAAATAGCGGCGCCAATTAAGGTGTAACACCCATTATTAGACAAATGCATATTGAAAGAAAACAGGTAATTAAATAGATTAATGAAAGGAATATTTGTTGGCAAATATGGTTATTTAAAGAGAAAGTTAAACTGCCTTATGCCTAAAAAAAATGTAGGGCGTAGGAGAAAGTGATAAAAAAGGGGACTTCAAGCACGAGGGATAATAGGAATATGGAAATAGCTGAAGAAAAAAGTTATGAAAAAATTGGTTCGGGTCCGAAAGACCGTCCAATATCTTTATTTATTGCCTAATATCCAAAGGATAATAATAATGAGTAGGATACCCAAATACGGTGGTGAATAATAGACAGTGTTTTTATTTAGTAGATAAAATGCAATATATGCAGCAGATATTATAATAATTCATTTTTTGTAATTTCTTTTCATCTAATCACACTCACCTGTCTTACCCTCCAGCAGACTCTCGTCTCCGCTACCCAACCATTCGTCTCCCCCTCCCACCAGCCAGACTGTGTTGCTTCTTCACCCTCCCACACTACCCCCTATATAACTCCGCCCACATTTCTCCCCTCCTCACCCTCCCACATCCCCCCTCCCTCCACCTGCAACTGTTACCAGAACCACTGAGACCCAAACCAAGTCGCTGGTGGATGGGGTGTAGCCGTTTCATCTGTCCGGAGCTGTACATAAGTAAGTTTGATTTGTTAAAGGGATACTGGCAAGTACCTATGACTGAACGTGCTATGGAGATCTCATGTTTTGTAACACTAGGAAAGACTTTTGCATGTTCTGTAATGCCATATGGTATGAAGAATGCACCAGCCACATTTCAGAAGCTCATGAATGTTGTAACAGAGGGTTTGGCAGGGTGTGTTGTTTATATTGATGATGTATTAATCTTCAGTGACAACTGGAAAGATCACCTATGCCATGTCAATAAATTTCTTGAGCGTTTGGTTCAGGCTAATCTTGTAGCTAATTTATCAAAGTGTCAGTTTGGTCAAGCTAAAGTTCAGTACCTTGGGTACGTAATTGGCGATGGACATGTTGCACCACCAGCAGCTAAGGTTCAGGTTATAAGTGATCTTCCCAGACCTAAAAGTAGGAAAGAGCTACAAAGATTTTTGGGAATGGTAGGTTATTACAGGAGATTTGTTCTTAACTTTTCAATTTTTGTATCACCACTTACAGACCTACTGAAAAAGGGAGTTAAATTTGTCTGGACCGATAACTGTGAATCCTCTTTCAGCAAACTTAAAGCTATCCTATTAAGTCAGCCAGTGCTTGCTACTCCAAATTTTGCTAAGCCTTTTAAGATGGCTGTTGATGCAAGTGATACAGGAGCTGGGGCTGTTTTGCTGGAAGAGGATGATCAGGGTATTGAACATCCTGTATCTTATTACAGTAAGAAGTTCACTCCACCTCAAAAGAACTACTCAACTATTGAGAAAGAGCTTTTGGCCTTGATTTTGGGTTTGCAGCATTTTTCATTTTATTTGTGTTCTGGTTTTGACCCCATAGTCATTTATACCGATCATAACCCACTGAAATTCCTTAGTAAGTTTAAAGATAAAAATCAGAGATTGACAAGATGGAGTCTACTTCTTCAGGAGTATTCATTAGAATTACAACATGTCAAGGGGAAAGAAAATGTTATTGCAGATTGCTTATCTAGACTTTAGACAGATTGTTTTAGAGTAATAAGAAATTTCCTTTGTAAATTTCTTTTTCTTTGTGGGGAGGTGTTACATAGCCTATGCTTTCATCATCCTTTGTGTAATTCTAACGTACAGTATGCTGCATGTTTGATCACGAGCGTGTTCTACCTCAACCCCCCCCTTCTACCCTTATAGTAAAGTAAGTCGTTCTTTCTGTTGTTCAGAGCAGGATTGTCAATTCTTTGTCCCCATGGCTTCATTTGCGCGTCCTTCTTACAAGTTGTATCAAGCTCTGCCGGCCCCTATATAATGAGCTCAGTCTGCATTATTGCCACTTAGATCTACTCCTCATTTTGTTCACATCTCTGTCCTCCCCTGTACAGTTGTTATTATTGCGAGTGCTCAGGAAGTCTCCAACCATCTAGCAGCTGTGTAATTTGAGTATGAGTGTTATTACATTTTGTTCTTGGACTGTATAGCATAAGGTGTTAATTTGTAGGCCTAGTGAAGTTTTTGTGATTAATGTAGGGTTTTATGTCAGCCAATTGTTAATAATAGTTTGTATCTGTAATAATTTATCTTGCATTAACTGAGCATTACCCAGTGTATTCTCATTTTATCAGGGCTGACTTAGATAAATTTACTCTTGCTAATTTCGTGTTAATAGAGGCTATTGCAGTTAACTATATATTTAACCTGTTTTTTGCCATTACATTATCCTTATGAGTCCTGAATGTTTTGTTGTTAGTTTGAGCATTAAACTTTAACTTGTAATTTTACCTAACTCTTTTGTTTTGAACCTGGAACTTTACGGGACAGTAGTGATTTTTAGTATTCTCACTTAAAGTGTACATTATCTTTCTCTATTCCGTAACAATATATATATATATATATATATATATATATATATATATATATATATATATATATGATACTGATCTCCTTGGGACATCACGAGCTGTACTGATCATTTAGGATATCGTCGGTGCCCTCCGGCGTGATACTTTTGAGAGCTACTGTACACACAGACAGGCAAACCCATATCGTAAGTAAGAAAAGAAACAGACTTCAATATACAGGCAAACACAAACGCAAAAGCCTACAGTCGCATCTATGTCATTAGAATGAGTATAACATATCACCAACATTACCATGCATGAAGACATACAGGCACTGGCACTCGAACACATCTATACCATAAGAAAAATAACCAGATATCACCATGCAGGTAGATATTGGCAAGTGTACATTGACACACCTGTATCATAGAAGGGGCAAACAATCAGATCTCACCATCAATAGGCACCGTTCCTATATGCCGTTAACATATCCGGTGGGAATTCAGGACACCAGGTGAGGTAAAATCTTACAAGCAGACCCCATTTACAGCTGGGTACATACGAACCTGGGACAGCATCAATGTGTAACAGAGGTCTAGCAATTGGCACACTTGACATCCTTAACATAATACGCGTTTATTGGTGGCACTGACATGAATGAATGGAGGTGTCAACATTCGCTTAAATGACCAGGTACCTGGGATGCAGGAACGTAAAAAGTTATAGCTACACGTCTACTTCAGACGGACACTGTCCCAGATTCATGTGTGACCAAATGTACATTATAAAAAGCAACGATATCTCACTCACATCCTTCATCCCCCCTCGACATCATGGCATACTCGATGCTTACCACTTCTTACGACCAGTATCACTATCAGTGACTTTGTGGGATGATCATGTAAACAAGGGGTGTTGTGTGTATGGCACGGATCCTGACTTTGAGATGTGACTCAGGTAGGACATTAAGGAATCATTGCCAACCACAGGACTGGTTTGTAGTGTGCTTGCAGAGAAGTTACGACAGAGGATGCAGCCTTAATACGTTCTTTTAATTTGGTAAAAAAAACTGACACTGTTGGCGGGTTCTTTTGTTGTACTTTTTACTGAAGCAGAAATGAACGACAAATGTTTCTTTGAATTCTCTTTCCTCACAAAATTCTCTCTCTCTCTCTCTCTGTTTCTACGTCGGCTTACCTAATTCATCCCTATCTCAGTTTGCACACTCCCAACCCCCAATTCAACGTCAGATGCTCAGAACTCAACCTATTCAAGTCAACTCTCTCTTCTGCCCAATCAACGTTAATCGCATGCCCATATCACGCCCAAATCGCCTAGCTTTTCCTGTTTTGCTCTGTGAATCGCGCTTTCGCTCATTTCATTGTTTCTATAGTCTGAAGAATGGCCAAACACTGACATCATGTGGAGATTACGTTAAGCTAGGTCATTAACAAAATTATAATTCTTACCAGCAGAAGTAGTTACTCAAGCGTTTGTTCCTGTACTGTCTGTACTCTAACTTGGCCTAAAGTTGCCACCTCTTCATCAAGATTATTACTAGAATATGGTGGAAGTCACAAAGAAGTGCTATGGAAAGGATGTTGGACCGTAGTAAGGTCTTTTCCTGCCACTGAACTATGTTAAATAAACTTCAAAAGGTGAAAATCTCGGCCAAGTTAGAGTAAAATGAGTATAACTACGCTGATTCAAGTTCTGAGGAAAACTGCACTGTCCGGCTAAGTGTCCTTAGTTCTGGCACCCAAAGAACCAACCTGAAAGGTAGTACTGTTGCCTCTGCCCTACCCACTACTATTGATACTACTTCACACGACTTCGAACCAGTCCGAAGTGGAGAGAGAGGGTAAAAAAAAAAAAAATGGGGGATGGGGACAACCAAACCACCTAAAACCTAAATCAAAATTAAAATTCTAGGAGACTCTTAAGTTCCAAGAGGTACGGATGGTAGGGAACTCCACCATCCAAGGCAAACTGGTTGGATGTGGCGTCAAGCAAAGATCTCTCGCAGTAAGTAAAGCAGATTAGAGATAAGTTGGTAGGGTGTGGAGGAAGGAGAAGGTGGAAGGAGGAGAGGTAACATAAGTAAAGGAAGACAGGAGAAAAGGGGAAGGAAGGACTGCAGATGGAGAAAGAGGGGAAGAGACAACAAGACGAGGACTATTTTGATGATCGCACTCACATTACAGTATTCTAAGGGGAGAGAAAATAATCATCTAATGGTGAAGCACTTAAGTGACACTCTTTTGGCTTATAGGCTGTCCCAATACATCCAGGCTATTTGCCCTGTGCTGTCCTGCTCCTCTGTGTCAAACTTACGGCGTCTGAAGCACGACACAGGAACGCCGTCCACTACTGTATATGCACGCCACACGCACCTCAATACAACAGACACACACCAGACACACCATCAACACTCCCCACCCTCAGCACCCTCCCAGAACGTTTGTACTCCATTCTTCAAAAAGGGGAGAGAGAGAGAGAGAGAGAGAGAGAGAGAGAGAGAGAGAGAGAGAGAGAATCAGAAATTAAAAACTAACATATTCCCAACGGACAGCAGGATGGACAAAAGAAAAAGAAAAAAAATATATATTGTATACACTCACACACACACACACACACATATATATATATATATATATATATATATATATATATATATATATATATATATATATATATATATATATATATACAGCCCACAGAAAGGTTCATGGCATGTAGCCTATGTTCTCGTCCCTCCTTGCAAAGTTGGTAATCTCTTTGGAGTTGCATTGCCACATTTCAGTATGTGTTTGTATGGTCTAATTTTTGACTCAATGAAACCGTTTAAAATACCTAAATCCACAAAGAGAGAAAAGTGGATGGGGGTCTTTGCCCAGCGAACAACTGAACCAAGTTTAAAGTGAACTGGTGAAGAAATGAAGGAATGGCACTGAACTGAACACATATGTGAAAGAAAGGTTAAGTGTCAAAAGAAGAAATGACGCAAAGCAAACACATTGTGTTCTGCACCATATATGGACACCCTAATAAAGACTTTCAATAATCAGTGCATTCGGATTATAATGCCGCCATTTCCACTGCAACAAAAAAGTTCAACTCATGCACTTCATTCTCGACACAGACAATCCTTAGGCATAACCTCAACAGAAGGTGTTCATGAGTAACCAATTATTCGTGGTCCGTCCGGGTTATGTCCAGTAGTGCAAACCACCACCACCACCACAAACAACAACAACAACAACAACAACTAATACTACTACTACTACACAAGCAATAACTGGTGGCAGTAGCGAAATATCTACACTCCAGCCTTCATTAGCTTCTCATTCATCAGTCACTAAATTATGATACACCGCCACGAAAATATTGATGTTAGACGCGTGAGTAACCCGACGATATCAGTCAGGAGGCGATAACAAGTACAGTGTTATGAATGAGGTGATCCATCCCAGTGTTGACAGATCTGGCAGGGGGAAGGGTTTATACTTCCATTGTTCTTTCATGACATCGTTCGCTCCTCCCACTCTTCCATTTCTGCTCCCCCTTCCCTTACCCTTTCCCTCTTTGCGTACCAATTTTCTTACTATAATATGCAGACAGGAGAAAGGTGATAGTAAGATATAAATGGGAGGCAGTAAAAGGGACGAGTGGGGTGTGGTAGCAAGCAGGAGAGAAGAAAGGGAATTGGGAAGGAGGGAGGATGGAAAGAAATTATCATGAAGACACCTGGACGAAGGAAATAGGGTAGAGAAGACGAAATAATGTAGCAGAAATGGGAAGAAGGGGCAGGAAGAGAGGAGTAATGAAGGGGTAGAAGGAGGTGATAATTTGAGACCCTCTGCCATATCACCCACACACACACACACACCCCTATCCCTCACAGTTTTGATGAGAAACCTTCAACACTGTGTTTTCAGTAACAACAAACACAAGCATTCGCCTAAGAGGGAGATTTTATACATACCGATACGACTGACAGAGCAGGCTTCTTTGTGATATTTGTTTCACGTGAATATTGACGCATCCGGTACTGTAAATAGTGCACTGTGTTACTAACATTTCCCGTCAGAGATTAAATAAATGGACTAACGAAGCTCAAGAACACAATTAAATATTTCGTTCTGTCATCCACATAGTTTATACCTTCGGCAAAAACCCAACGTTACTGCGTTCGTAATGAACACGTTAGAGGATGCAGTGGGATTCTGTTCATATTTTCTGCATCATCTACAATACTATCAAAATCAAAGGTCGAAGTAATGCAGTATGCCTGTCACACGCCGGAATGACTGGAAGAGGAACTAATGCTACATATCTCTTACGCTTATCAAATATTTAATACTAACATACTATGGGTCTAGCGATATCTCGCATGTGTTCTTCGATGTTTCGATACTTAAAAAAACAATAAACGTCTTGCCTTGCTTCCAGTCGATATTCACCACCTTGCCGATCAATAAATCCACTGCTTTAAACTACAACACTTATTTCATACAAGGCAATTGCGGGATGTCTGGACTTTGGACGATCGGCCATGTAGGTGGATGTAGCTTTAATTAGGTGTTTACATGTGTAACTACCTGGGAAAGAGTTAAATGAACTACTTTTGACGTGTTCATTCAAGAAAAACTCACAGCACGACCGGATCTCCTCACAAGGGAGGTATAAATTGTGCCTCATCATGCTGGCTTAGGAAGGGTTAGCATGAGAGCTGGTATTTTACATACTGTAATTGAACTAAACACCTCCGACTCGTTTATCACCCATCCCCCACCCTGCCTCACACCCACCCACCCAACCGACAAACGAATCCAAATCCCCTGGATGCACATTTGGTATTCTAGTGACTAAACTACTGAGATGCCTCAAGACAATGTACCTGCTCTAATTCATCACTTAACAAGTGCCAGACAATCGAATACACCATACTAATCTATTTTACACTAACCTGGCCCAGATTTTCGTCCTTGCGCACCACATTTCATGTAGCTGAGTGGCAGGAAAATACAACACTACAGGTCAACTACCTTTTGATGGCACTTCTTTGTGACTAGCATCGTATTACAGCGTTGATGTGTTGTGACAACTCGGCATTCAAGTTGGAGAGATGGCAATTTTAAGTCAAGTTAAAGTAAAAAGGGCATTGTCTGTTTTACAGCATAAATCATGTGTATACAAGACAAATAAACTTACAGTTCATGTACCATACAATTATCAACACAGACCATTGTAACTATGATCAAATAACATGTGATGCCACAACACAACCAGACTACACACCAGACAACACCATGTATCACGTTGACGACCACACTAATAAACCGACTATTATTATTATTATTATTATTATTTTGTCCTCTGAGTCCAATAACATATAATAACTGATGCCAGATCTCATGTCACACACCACCACATCAAAGAGCAGACCACATAACACATCAAACGACATTCAGTGCCTGATCAGAGACCGAAACACACACACACACACACACACACACACACACACACACACACAGAACAGAATCTCAAGTACCGGTTCCGTAGAGCAAAACAATTTTTTTTTTTTTTCCCCTGCAGGCCATCACAAACTATAGTATAATACACAGTCATTAATATCAACAGTACCGATATCAAACTTCATCTGGTCATGGCAGAAAAGAACTGGATCATGTCTATGATAAGTCATTCAGAGTAGTTTACATAAAGCTTTACTAACCCTTACTGTCCAGGTGACATGTATACATGTTCTCCCAGGGCCATCCAGGGATCATGTATACATGATCTAGTAATTTGCACCGTTGTTTGAATATTCAGCTGATTATTTTCAACCCCCGCACCCGCTGGCAACCTCCCGCATGCATCCCAGTCATGCTTCAGTTGCCTGTGTACCTCTGTGATGGACAGACCTATGCAAATCCATATTCCTATGTCCGAACCCTCGGCCGACCGCCCGCACCTACCGACTTCAACACCAATGAAGTCCAAAGGCCCTTGGAGGAAAGGCCTAAGTGATAGTGTGATAGGGAGTTAGATATACCATTATCATCAATTGCGAGTGGGGAAAGTGACTCTTCCTCTGAGGAACCAGATTTAGCAATGCTGAGTATGGAAAAATATGCATCAGAGGATGAGCGTGACCATGAATTCTCCACTGTGTGGCGATATTTTCCATCTGCAAGATCATCAACCTTTTCTGATGATGAAGGATCAGATGTAGTTGATGATCCTGCAGAGGGTGATATATGCACAGTGGAGAAAGTGGCAGGGGAGGTAGAGAGTAAAGGACGCGAGGAGGCTGGTGGGAGGAGAAAACACCACAGGCTGAGCCGCCAGTCACGAGAGTGGCCTAAGGTGGAATTTTCCACCCGTACATCATCATCACCACCATCACCCACACGGCCTGCATCACTTTATTCATCACCATGTGCCTCATCACGCAGCCTGCATCAGTCCAGGCCTCACCAAGTGCCTCGCCACACTGACCTGCCTCACCACATGCCCCACCATGCCAACCTGCCTCACCACATGCCTCACCACGCCGACCGGCCTCACTTCATGCCTCACCACGTGCCTCACCACACCGGCCTGCATCATTACAGGCCTCACCACGCCGGCCTGCATCACTATGGGCCTCACCATGCCGGCCTGCATCACTAAGGGCCTCACCACATGGCTCACCTCGCTGGCCTGCCTCACCACATGGGATTTCACCACAACCTAGCCCATCTGGTTATGTTGCTGCAGGTACACGCTGGCAGACATGTGCCCTCCGACGCCTCTCACCAATGCCATCACCACCACAATCACCGTCAACAGTATCGTCACCTGCCTCATCTAGTGGTGAGTCAGCAGAATCGCCACCACACCGCCATGCTAGGGGCTGTGGCAGGGCACGGGGCTGACCATGTGTGCAGGAGACTTGACAGGAGCCAAGGACAGGTAGGTTAGAAACCTTTGTTTGGGAGGAAGGGACGGGGTTTCAGTCTGAAGTACCTGTGTTTAATGACACAAATGCAGGTGTGCAGCCAGAATTTCCCTGCAACAGAGCTTCTTCTGCAGTGGACTTCTTTGCTTTTTTCACAACAGCAGTGGTGGAGTTCACTGTGAAAGAAGTGAACGGTTTCAGGGATTTCTGCTGCAATCGGGCTGAAACCTCACACCTGAGAGAGAGTGAGAAAATGAAGGAATGGACTGCAACGAGTGTTTGCAAAATGTATGTTTGGCTAGCACTGACAATGATGATGCCCTATGTCAGAAAACATAACATACACGATTACTGGCTCGTGGACGACATTGCTACAATGCCTGTATTTGGTAAGTATATGCCACATGACCGATATCTTGACACCCTGAGGTACTTGCATTTTTCCACGAATATGGGCCCACATCCGAATGATAGGCTGCAGAAAATTTGCTCGATTCTGGAGATGATGAAAGAAAAATTTCAATAATTTTTCAGGCCATTTCAGAACGTTGTTATCAACGAGTCGGTTGTTTTGTTCAGGGGACAGCTTGCCTTCATTCAGTACATTCCATCAAAGAGACATCGTTTTGGAATAAAGTTCTTTGTATTGTGTGATTGCAAGATTGGGTACGTGCTTGATTTCATTGTGTATACAGCGAGTGATGCGGTGTCGTTGAAGGACGATCCCCATGGTTTTTTTGGCTCTGTGGTCAAGAAACTAATGGACAGGTACTTCGGTGGCAACCACATCCTTTACGCTGATACTTATTACACAGCATCTAGTTTTGCAAAGTACCTGCAAGAACACCAAATAGCATCATGTGGCACTGTCCATGCAAAGAGGAAACGTTGGCCATCCTTGCCCAATGGCACCGTGAAGCGGGAGTGCAGGACTTTGCAATCAGGTAAACTCCTGGCAATTCACTGGCATGATAAGAGAAAGATGAATGTCCTCTCCACAGTCCACGGAGGTAAGTTGATTGACACAGGCAAGGTCGATAGAAAAATGAGGCAGCCAGTCTTCAAGCCTGATGCTGTTATCAACTAAAATGTGAACATGCGACACGTCGATAAATCAGATATGCAGATCGGCTCAATCGACTGTCTGAGGAGGTGTTGTAAGTGGTATAAGAAAGCATTCCTACATGTACTGGACATCTGAGTACTGAATGCCTTCATTCTGTACAAGGATTTTACACAGATCAGCACATCCCCCAGACAGTTTGAGAAGGATGTAATTTACGGCGTTCTGGAGAGGTATGGACAGGTAAATCCTTATGTGAAACGTAGGCACAGTGTACAGCAACTGCCTGACCGCCTGCAGTGCAGGGACTACCTCATCAGGCATTTCATGGAAATACTACTTCGCACACCTGCAGGCAAAGAAGCCTTCCGGCGTTGCTATGTTTGCGCCAATTCATGGCGCTGACCACAGCAACACCGTATGACGAGATGGTGGTGTGCTGAATGTGAGGTGGCACTATGTACTGACTGTTTCTTTGATTACCACGCAAAGACCAAGTGGTAGGAGTTTGAATATTATGAATAAGTTAGTTTTGTACAGACCGGTATGTTGTTTTCTGTTGAAACAGAAAATATTATTTCACTGCTCTGTATATATTTGTGTGAATAATGGAGGCAGTAAGTATATTTCATGATAAACTCGCAGCCTTATTTTATTTCGAAAAAATTTGTTTATACATATTTCTTAAGATGAAAAAGTTTAACTCAAAGGAAAGAGAAAGTCATAGTGGTAAGTATTTCCTTTTGGGGCAGTATGTAAATGACTACCGGTACTTGGTTCACATTTTTTTTTATAGTTGTAAGTGTAGTGGTAGTAGTAGTGGTAGTATGTGTTGTAGGTGTGATAATAATAGTAGCAGATGTGGTAGTTGAAATACTAGTAGTTGTGGTAGTGGTAGTAGGACTTGTAGTAGTGGTAGTTGTAGTGTTAGCCCTTAGACTTACCAATGGCGACCTGGGTAGTCATGTGTTTGTCAACCTCTGACGTGAGTATGACGACTTTGCCCGTCATCTGATGTAATCTCTAAAGAAATATTTAAGGAATCGTCATTTTTGTTGGATGACAGGCTAAAGTGGGCGGAGCTAAGCCTGCCACAGCTGGTGCATGCGTGCTCATTTGCTTTGCTCGGCTCAGTGTGGTGTGAGGTTCCTCACAGGTAGGATGTAGACCTCTTGACCTCCTGCCGAACACTTATGCTCCTTTTTGTCGTGTATTTATGCGGTGTTATTATTTAAGAAAATACAACAAATAATGCATTACTGGAAAGGAAATTTATTCTGCTACGTATTGAAGCAAAAAATATTATTACTTCTTGAATAGTTTTTTTTGGCAAATATTTTTTTAAAGGACAGTGTAAAACTTTTGCATGTCAGCTAACTTCTACTCACTTTTTTTGCATTTTATTTTGTATATGTTGTCTTTTTGGACAATGTATGACAGAGCAAAGTGGCCTTTCTATGATGAGTAGTAACTTTCCTATGAGCGTTAGAAGTAAAATGTCTCTACGCGACTGTTTTGAAAGCTCTCAAGCAAGAGTTTCGCACACAGCCAGAATTTACGCTCCTCCCTTCACGGGAAAGGGTTAGTAGTAGTTGTATTGGTAATTGTACTTCTAGTAGTAATAGTATTATTTCAAGGATTTGCAATACCCAGATTTCTACTCGCTCACCAATGCCAGAATCGAGCAACAATCCTTGCCAAACATACATTTCCGTGTGTGTGTGTGTGTGTGTGTGAGAGAGAGAGAGAGAGAGAGAGAGAGAGAGAGAGAGAGAGTGTCTGTCTGTCTGTCTGTAATGAGGAAAGAGACGAGCAGCCAGAGTTCAAGGTCGTTGCAACCGTAACCGGCCTTCATTCACCCAGTACGACCGATTATGGAAAAATATTCACGGAAATTGTTTGTAGTGGATTTTAGTCTCTGGAAGTGTCATCGAAGTGATATCAGTGTGGTGGGCTAGTGTGAGCCTTTGTTGTGGCGCTGAACCTCCGCCACGCATACGGACACCGGCAAAAAACACCAAAAATTGCCCTCATTCCCCACTCCCTATCTGCACTTCACGGACCATCTGATGCCACCAACTTGAAGTCGAAGGATTGTTGAGTAATTTGAAACCTTATTTGTTATAATTGGTTAAGTCTTAACAGAGATATGAAGGCTTAAAGATGGATGATTTTGCTGGTTTGTCGGGAATGCCCGGCTGTGGGGAGCGATCACGACATCTGCCGGATGGGAGGGACTAATGCTGTATATATACGAGACGTTGTACCACTCCAATGACTATTTTCATGTTGTTATAATGCTTTACTGTTTACTCACTTTGTGTGAAGCCAGACTTTAAAAGGGGTCATCTGCCTTTCACGTGTGATGGAGGGGGAAAATGCTAGGATTCCCATGCCCTCCTTCACCGACATAGGTGCTTTGTAGTTTTGTTCGTACAGTTACTCTTTCTATGTTGAAGGAGTTGCTGTGCGCAGCACATCGAGTGGAGGTGTCACCTGTGAATATGGAAAACAATCAAATAAACCTGAATGTAAATCACAATGGACACAAGACGTATTGAGATCCTTGTCTGATTAAATACAGTAAATGAACGAACAAACTGTTTGGAGTACCTGACAATACTGGTTTACTAAGGTTACGCTTGATGATAAATTACGTTACAATATGCGATGACACAACGTAATAGCATATACGATTCTGATACTGAAATAATACACACAGCTCGGCAATTAAAAGCACATGGAGAAAATGGATAATGAGCGATTGGTGAAAAAGATAACTAAATCTGATGTGAGAGGTATAAGGCTGAGAGGAAGACCACGAATACGGTGGATGGACAGTGTGAAGACAGCATTGGATGTGAGAGGGATGTCTGTTGAGCAAGGAAGAGTGGCTGTGCGTGACAGAAATGAAGGAAGAGAAACTGTGAATGAATATGTGATAACACAGTTCTGAGGGGATATTCTCCCGCATTTTGTCTTATCAGCTGATCAGGTAATGTGCAGGTAAGGGGATGGGTCCATTATGATGTGGCAGAGGTAAGCCAGCTCTTGTCGGGCCCTGTTGCTGATGTCACTGACTGGACTGCGCAGTTGATCCTCGTGCGGTGTGGTGCAGTGAGGATCTGTCCCTTCTCCCCACTGGGGCTAAGATGCGAATGAATGTGTTTGAGAGGATGAGTAAATTGGGAGTGTGTCGTCCAGTCTCGGCTACTTCCCTTTCCTTTGGGGAAGTAGCCTAGGTATATAGATAGATAGATATATCATCCTGTGTTTCAAATGCAAAGCACAGCGGATGTAATTATTGTTGTTTATGCAGACCATCCTCACTGGCTGACGTTTTGTCCGGGCTAGGTCCCTCGCTCTCATCCAAAGCAAAGTGGATTGCTGGACAGTTGAGATGACAGATCTACTAAAATTAAGTAAGATTTTTGTTTTTTTAGGTGCAGAAACCGACAAACTCACAGCCATGCGTACAGTATTTATTGCAGTGCATCCTATTCTTTGGTTCTTCGTAGACTCAATTAACGACGTCAAGACAGGTATTCTACTCTCACAACAACACAACATACCTGGCTTGGCTGGTAATTTATCTTGTTACTGACATACTCCTCACTTACCTGCAAAAGAGAGTATACATAACATTAGTAAAAAAGAAAAACAAAAGATTAAGAAATAGAATTTCATTCATGAATTTAAGCACGATACCCTCCAAACCTGATGATACACTAAAAATGGAAAACTGGGTATGGATGAGAACCAAGCACTGCAGCACAGCCGCCTCCATATCTATAAATCTACAGCATCACTACATTAAGACCTAAACATCGACAAGGGGAGCTACATTTACTGAAAATCTGAAAGCAAACGTAGACAAGTACTGTACTGCAATACTCTTTCCAGTTCGATTAATAAAAGAAAAAGTTTCCACAACTGTCAACATCCTCTCTGTCTGTCTGTCTGTCTGTCTCTTATAACCTGGATGGTAGCCTAATTGACCAGTATCCACATGGGGGGAAAACATTCTTGACATAATGGCATCTCTTGAGCAGCTCACAATACCACACAATACATGGCAATTGGATATTAAGGCTATCGCTTGCTGTAAAGTAGGGGTGTTGGACCAGGATATCATTGGTTATATACCAGCTGTGTACAAATGATGTTTTTATTTGCTGGTGCTCTATAAATAAGATAACATTCAAAATACGTCTGACAGACACAGCCATTATCATACGGAGGTGAGTCACATTATATATATATATATATATATATATATATATATATATATATATACATATATATATATATATATATATATATATATATATATATATATATACACTGTATAATCCTGACGGGGTGTGGCCAATGAGATGTTTTCATGAGGCTCGTCAAATCCTTGAGTTATTTATAATTCAGTCACTGGCCAAGAGAGTGAACAAAAGCGTACTTGATGCAAAAATGAAAAAAAAAAAAAAAAGTCAGAGATACCGGTAAATATGTGTGATGGGGAAATACCCCACACGACTAATGTAGGCTGAGGAGCACCGTATTACGGCGTGGTAAGTGTAACATCCTACTCTTAAGTGAAATGTATACGAGCTTCGTGTGTGCTTTTGTGGGTGTGCGTCTGTGTTTGTTTGTTTGTGCGCGTGTGCGTGTGCGTTGGCGCCTGCGTGTACCTCAGTAATCAACACCTCAATCTGGTATGATGGGTAGGTCTTTTCACCGAGGGCCACCGACAGCCACCTAACCAAACCTAACTTAACAATCCTTGCTTTTCCAGTGACCTCGGTGAAAAGACACCTAGATATGACCACTATCGTTTCCTTCTACACCCCGCCTCACCTCAGTGGTTCCCTGGAGTCTGAATGCACAAGGAACAGTTTGGCGGCCAAAAAAGTTCAGCAACTGCTATGCCTGGCCGTTTATAAGAAGACACACAGGGCAGGTATAATGGTGGGGCTCGGGTGTATCAGATGTGGCTTGCACGATGTGTTTGGCCTTGAGTGAGTGGTAGCGAAGTGAATGTCGGAGACTGGGATATAACTGGGTGAATGAATAGGTAGGCTGACGTGGATGATTATAAATGAAATTGGAATGTGTGACCAAACGGAGAGAGGATGAAGAGTGAGAAAAAGAGGGTTTATAGAAACGGCTGGAGGAACGGAGAGACATGGAAGAAATAATGGAACAGGCTCGAAGCAGAGAGTTGAGAAACTGATGAAAGTGGGAAGGCACAGTTGGTAAATGATGGAATGGATAAATGTAGTTACATAATAATAAAATACGTAATGACATGATGGAGGAATAGAGAATTCTGTGTCTATCTGTGTATCTTGTATGTGTGTGTGTGTGTGTGTGTGTGTGTGTGTGTGTGTGTGTGTGAAGTATTTTTAAACCAGTATGGGTTAAGAACATAGGGTGAACGAGTGTCACTTATAATGGATGGCTGAAAGGTGGTGTGTGAGGGAAGGCATAAGGTAACGTTCACATGACGGGCATTTAAAATCCATCGAGCTGGGTTAATTACAGTCTAAAATACTTATGCAACCGGTGCAGTATTGCTGAAATCTAATAAAAAGAATGGAACCTCCTAACTTACTGTTTTAGGTTGTGAGGTTTATCATAAGACCCAATAAAACGTATACTTAGATGTCATTGCAGTAAGATGCTGATGGAAACTTTTTTTAAATGCCCTTCAGTTTCCGGTCTCTCATAGCATTAACAAAACCATCTGAAGGTGTCAAGAAATAGAAGGGTCATCATACCGAAGAGATTCAGATGGAATAAAGAACTGCAGACGTGTTATGAGATGTAAGTGTATATGTTGGTGGGTGGAGCCGGACTGTGAGAAGGGGTGAGGATAAGGTGGAGGGTAAGTGCTGGAAGGAGGATTATTGTGAGTGAGAGCGAAGCCGAGCCAAGAGTTATGAATAAGAACAGTACATTTTCGACGGCAGATTACAATGGCACAAAGAACAGCAGAGCTAGGATACTGTGAACCATTAAATGGTGGCAAGCACATCTGAATACAAAAGAAGAAACAATTTATATTTCTTTATGCAGCAACTCTCTCTCTCTCTCTCTCTCTCTCTCTCTCTCTCTCTCTCTCTCTCTCTCTCTCTCACACACACACACACACACACACACACACACACACACACACACACACACACACACACACACACACACACACACACACACACACACACACACACACACCGTGCAACCACGAAGGGAGCCAGAGCGGGAGGTCAAGGTGAACTGCACTACGAAGGTTGGAGGCGCACATTAGCCAGGGAATAGTATACGGTAACCTCTTTACTACCGGGTACGACTTGTAAAACATTACCACAGCCAGCAAACGTGGTATATGGATGTTATATGGATACTGCCTTCGACGATGCAGAAGCGACAGCACGGAATTCATAAAAGGTTCTCTAGCAAGAAAGAAGCAGGGAGAATTATTTATTACTTTAAACTTATACAGACTACACTATAAAGTACTATGATGCCGTCCACGCGTAGCGAAGTGACAGCTAATAGCCTTGAAACTGACTGCCGAAAGAAAGATGGAAGATAAATGGGGTACAGTCACATTCGCTGGAAACGAGAGAAAGAGAGAGAGAGGGGGGGGGGAGGGGAATGGACGCTGTGCCACAAGGGCTTGTTCAGGAATCGGTGATTACCAACACTGCCGCATACAGTACTTGCATCACGATCCTCCCGATGCTTTTTATTTTTATTTTTTTTAATTATTATTTTTTTTAAAGATTCGTTACAGAGTGAGGCAAACAGGCGACGGCGAGAACATAATTCCCTCCATCTCTGGGTGGTGGATGTACAAGTAACAAAATCCAGCATTAAGTATTTGAAGCGCTACAACTTTTGTTTGGTCTCTGTTCTGAAACATTTACCCATTTTGCCCAAAAAACATTTGTCAGTTTATCACTTCTCCCTATGTGAGGAAGGTTTTGAAAATTCACAAAGAAACAATATTATGCATAAAACGTTATTTGTTCATCATGAAAGAGTTAAACGAACAATTTAGTAAGGTGAATTTACACAAGCGTCTGTTACCGTAATTTCCTTAAACCTCTGACCTTATTTAGTTTCAGATAACAATTTCCCAAAAGCAAATGTTAGACCAGGTGAAGGAAATTACCTGGTGGTGATTTAGCACCTTTTCTAGGGGGCAGTAGTAAGGTGAGGTGTTACTGGCTGACGATTTGCTGAGAAGTTTAGGGTTCAATATTTAGTTACTTGTCTTATAAAATCTTCAATACGTATCACATGACCCAGATAGACTGTTTCTCAGGTTCGTTTGTTTGATACACACTTGTCTCTACAACCCGCGATTCTGGTGTTATTACCCTCATCTCACCGCCGTTTGGATATAACTGAGCAACAGAAGACAAAACCGCTAATCCTTACACTCCGACACACATCAATGCCACACCTCACACAGACACATCTTACACACTAACACTCACACTTTACAAAACGATGCCTTGCACACATTTTACCTTCACTCATCACACTTACATACCTCACTCACCTCAGAATTCAAACATATCTCACAGTCACGCCTCACACAACCATGACTTACACATATCTCAGTCACAACTCACACTGCCACACCTCATATACATAGGCTACAATTTACAAATCATATAGTGACAGCTCGTAGTGTTGTGGAAGAAGAGTAGACAATGACGAGAGGAAATACAGTTAGGAGAAAAATGGAATGAGGAAAGAGAAGACGACGAAAGGTTGGGGAAGAAACCGAAAAAAGTAAGACATGAGTGGACTCGGTACCGTATCTGATTCCTGCCTCGACCAGGTAAGTTAAGAAAGGCCTACAACTGAACAACTTTCAAACGAAGTGACAAGGTCCCTCTGACATTCTACGCCCACAATTAAGAGGGAAGGCAAGGCAAGGCAAGGCAAGGCAAGGAAAGGGAAGGGAAGGCAAGGGAAAGGAAAGGCAAGGCAAGGAAAGGAAGGGAAGGGAAAGGAAGGGAAGGGAAGGGAAGGGAATGGAAGGGCAGGGCAGGGTGTGCTAAGGGGAAGGTTAGGATGGTGAGGGGACGATGAAACTACAGCCTCAGACAATTCATGTGTCTGTCGCATTATGGCGATATATATGAATGAAATGAGTAAACTCATTTATTAAGGTGAGCAAAAAATTAACAAATTAATGTAGATACTGAAAATAACACTTATTATGGTCCAGATAATGAATTAAAATTTACATCCAGACAGCATACTATTCAGATGAATAACATCCGTTTAATATACCTGTGCTAAGTGTACAGGACAGGAAATACAACAGCCAACTATGACTGAAAACACGACAGAGTGAAATTAGTGGATTAGGAATCAGTGGAGGGGGTGGGTGGAGTGCTGGATAACTGCACATTTGATGTGAAGGAAGATCAGTGACTATGTGACTGGTGTGGTGTCAGGTGTGGTGGTGGTGGTAGTAGTAACTTGGGCTAAAATTGTCCCCTCTCCATCTTGAATGCTGAGCTGTAGCAAAAGGATAACACTAGAATATGGTGTTCGTCACGGGGTGCTGTGGGAAGGATGTAGAACTGTAGCATTGTCTATTTCTGCCACTCAGCTATGTGAAATAAGCCGCAAGTGGACGAAAATCTTTGCCAGGTTAAAGTGAATGAGCTATAGAGACTGTCGGTGGTGTGTGACTGTAAAGTAGTGGTTACAACATCTGTGGCAGGTGCTTGAATTTTTGTGCAGGTGTGGTGTGAGAACCGTGGTGTTAATGTGGAGGTGGTGTTGTGCGAAGGTGATGGCGGAGAGAAGTAACGTATGTGCTGGCATGAAGTGTGACAATAAAAGTGACAGCTGTGCTTGTGGAGGTTAATTTGGGTTATGTGTGGATGTGACGTGATTAAACAGCAGTGTGTAAGAAGGTCAGCAGATGGTATGTGATGGTCGTGGTGTGTGACTATAAATGAGTGACTACAATGATGGAAAAAGGTAACAGGTATAAGTGGCTGTTGTGCAGGTATGTGACGGTGGTGTGTGCCTTTACAGGAGCAAGATTGGTGATGTGTCGCTGTAGAAAATGGAAGAAATGGTACGTGAATGTGATGTGTGTGGTGGTACGTGATGTTTGTGATTGTTGTGGTGCTGGTGCAGAGGAACAGTGTGTGGCTGTGTTGTGACGCGGTGTTGGAAACCATAAAACCGGTCTTTTTAGCCGATTACGAGTACATGCTAGTCAGCGTAACAATGCTCTCTCTCTCTCTCTCTCTCTCTCTCTCTCTCTCTCTCTCTCATGTATATCCTTGGTGTTGTATGAGCCACTCCGTATATCCTTGGTGCTGTATGAGCCACTCTGTATATCCATAGTGTTGTTTGAGCCATCTGTTGTATGAGCCATCTGTATATCCTTGGTGTTGTATAAGCCATCTGTATATCCTTGGTGTTGTATAAGCCATCTGTATATCCTTGGTGTTGTATAAGCCATCTGTATATCCTTGGTGTTGTATGAGCCATCTGTATATCCTTGGTGTTGTATAAGCCATCTGTATATCCTTGGTGTTGTATAAGCCATCTGTATATCCTGGGTGTTGTATAAGCCATCTGTATATCCTTGGTGTTGTATGAGCTACTCTGTATATCCTAGGTGTTGTATGAGCCATCTGTATATCCTGGGTGTTGTATGAGCCACTGTGTATATCCTGGGTGTTGTATGAGCCACTGTGTATATCCTAGGTGTTGTATGAGCCATCTGTATATCCTGGGTGTTGTATGAGCCACTGTGTATATCCTGGGTGTTGTATGAGCCACTGTGTATATCCTGGGTGTTGTATGAGCCACTGTGTATATCCTGGGTGTTGTATGAGCCACTGTGTATATCCTGGGTGTTGTATGAGCCACTGTGTATATCCTGGGTGTTGTATGAGCCACTGTGTATATCCTGGGTGTTGTATGAGCCACTGTGTATATCCTGGGTGTTGTATGAGCCACTGTGTATATCCTGGGTGTTGTATGAGCCACTGTGTATATCCTGGGTGTTGTATGAGCCACTGTGTATATCCTGGGTGTTGTATGAGCCACTGTGTATATCCTGGGTGTTGTATGAGCCACTGTGTATATCCTGGGTGTTGTATGAGCCACTGTGTATATCCTGGGTGTTGTATGAGCCACTGTGTATATCCTGGGTGTTGTATGAGCCACTGTGTATATCCTGGGTGTTGTATGAGCCACTGTGTATATCCTGGGTGTTGTATGAGCCACTGTGTATATCCTGGGTGTTGTATGAGCCACTGTGTATATCCTGGGTGTTGTATGAGCCACTGTGTATATACTGGGTGTTGTATGAGCCACTGTGTATATCCTGGGTGTTGTATGAGCCACTGTGTATATCCTGGATGTCCTTATCAGTATTCATCTCACGTCCTTACCTAAAGGCGACGTGGCCGTAAAGAAATGTAAAGGACATAATTGGCACCAGCGCCTTCCCCCCCCCCTCTCTCTCTCTCGTGTGTGTGTGTGTGTGTGTGTGTGTGTGTGTTTCCTTCTCCATTTGATTCATGACTTTATCCTCCCTAACAGCTTCATTCATCTCTCTCCTCTTCATTGTTCTCCTATAGCCTACCTACTTTACCCATTTTCTTAATTTTCTCGCTTGCCTCCCTCACGCTTTTCAAACACCGTAAGCTTTAACAATATTATTGTAATTCAGTGGAATTCTTAATGGCTATTCTTCTTTCTTTACCTTTTCTTGTCATCATCATCGTTCGTTTACTCCATTTTATTTATACTCTTTTAATTGCATACCACCATGGTATATTATGCCTGAACCCATTCAAGCTGATGATGTAATATTAATCAAGCAGTCAGCAGATGATTATAATCAAATTAGGAAGGACCTATATTAATGCCGAGGTTAATAAAGGATATTTTCATCTCCATCGGTTGGAAAAGTCTTTTGTAAACTAAATATTATCAGCTGCAGGAAGTGAGAAAAAAATACTGCATTATCGGACTGAGAGGTTAACAACCCTACACCATCTCCGGTCACTACACTAGCATCTCTGCTTGAACAGAGAAATAAGCCTGTTTGTTCACAATATTCAGACAGTATCCAGTGTGACAGAAATGAGCACATCGCAATCGGACACTCCCTAGTACATTTCCCTCAAACATCCGTTAACACATGAACAAAACTCTAGTGAGATGGCAAAAACTCTAGTGAGATGACAAAAATTTTGTTTTAGATGCATTAATATTCAGAATAAGCTTTAGAATTGGAAATGTAGCGTGGTGTATAAGTCTATATACTAACAAAAATGAACAGTGCTGTACGTATTTTTTAATCAAAATTAATTGGGATCGTTTTAAAGGCTTGCACTTACAAAGAGAGGTAAATATAATAAAGCCAAATTGATGATTCTTTCCTTTCTAGATGTCTAGACTCGCAGTATTAACACACACACACACACACACACACACACACACACACACACACACACACACACACACACACACACACACACACACACACACACAGGAAGCTGGATCGGCGATGTTTGTTACTATAGTAAGTTGACCATCTATGTGCATGAAAGTCAGGATACGGTAACACTTCCACCAATATTCTCTAAGTGCATGTTTTTACTAGTGAATTTTCGTATGTTTTTGTACCACAGTTTTCATTATTTTTCATAATCATATTATGTAGTTAGTCAGTGGTAGCTAACTGATAAATACAGAATTCTTGGCATGGCACCTAAAGTACCATCCTGTACATCCTTAGCAATTTTTACCGTGAATATCTTCCATTCTTACGGAGAGGTAATGCGACACGGCCGTAAGGAGCAGTTTAAAGGACATAATTGACACCTGCGGTCATTTTGTGTGATGTAACTAAGATTAATGGTCATTTATACAAGGCTCGTGGGCATCAGTCAGATCCACAGTTGATGCTGGCAGTAATGGCGACAGCGACACACTGGGTTTGCCTTTCATGGTACATGTCTGGCTGGTTTGTGAGGTGGTGTACATACAAGGTGAGATGACGGGGTCGTCCACGCTGCCAGGGATACAAGTAACGTAGTAAACAAACATGATCGCCACGTGTGGTCTGATCTCCACAGAAAACACCTACACTGTGTCGTCAATGCGTAAACGTCCAGACTAGCCCTAATGCATTGCAGACACTAGGTGCAGGCCTGGCACCGGTCAAAGAGGTTTGGTCCACCACGGTCACCCCTTCTCCCAAATGCTCAAGGGCACAACCAAACTCCCAAACCAAAAAAGTGAAATGTCCGGCTCGTTCTAAAGTGAAACTGACCTTTAATACGGTCTGCACTGACCACCCGATCCTGCCATTTCAGAAGTAGCTTCTTTTGTTTTATCAGCTTCCAGTGTCCAGGATTTTCTGAGCTAACTTACAAACTATCGAGCAATACATCTTCAACTGGAATTTGCTTATGGCAAATGGACATCATACAAAGTGGTGGCAGGTCTTTGTTGATGGGTAACTTGGCGAAAACAGAGGATCGATAGTGGTGACTCCATCTTTTAGTCCTAATCTGGCGAATCCAATTTTTCTACAGAGCACTAAACTGACGGACCCAGTGCTTCTGTGTAGCACTCATGATAGATTATCCCTTAGGTAAAGTGTGTGTGTGGGGGGGGGGGAAGGAGAAAAAAGTTACTGTGTTTGGAAGGGGGTAGAGAGCGGGACCAAGGACTGTACACATGGCCCAAGGATACAAAGGAATGGGACAAGGGCAGGCATGCTCGTAAACATTGGGGTTGTCATGACTGCGACCGGCATACACGTAAACAGATTAAAACGCAGCTGATGTTACTAATTAGGCCTATACAGCCAACACAGCACTGATAAAGTAAATTTCTACCTTCTTCATGAAAACTTGCATTTCTTTCCATTCCCATTCCCGATTTCTAGCCACCTTCCCTAAAACACTCCACGTCATCCTTTCACCCTGTTCTTGGTCTTTCACAACTCATCACCACTCCAGGTCACCCTTCCTCACCCATTCCTCCACTTCGCACTTCGGTAACTCTCGGTCTTCATCTCCTCATAAACTGCGCAGAATTAGACTCAGTTGATGTAAAACGTTACTCTCAAACACCATCAGGAAGTCACACACACACACACACACACACACACACACACACACACACACACACACACACACACACACACACACACACACACACACACACACAGTACTTCCTCTCTAAGGTCGCTCCATAGATTTCATACACAGTTGATATTGGTTGTGTCTGACTGTGGGGCGTGCTGTGCGGGACTATTATGCAAGCAGGGGACATATCATCTGTGTTTCCACCCATACCGTATTTAAGCTAGTAACTGAGGAGGGCTTTGTGATGTTCTGATCTACGCCTCGTTAGGGAAAAACAATAGCTTGATCAGAACCTGTATCACAAGTCCCCCTACCGACATTCACCCTTCAGAAGCATCCCTGAATAGTGTTGATCGAGTAAACCTTCCCGGCAATATATCACACTATAAAGTTTAGGAGTTGGTTAAATATCTTTTTATTTATGAAAAATCCAGACCTTTACAATATATCCTTACAGTATACTGTATATTTTGTCTTGGTTTTAATACTCAGCACGCACAATATGTCCTTTTAACGTTTGATCATAAGTCTCCGTGGAAGACTGTGCACGTATCTGTATGCTAGGAACCAGAGATGTATGTGAAAAAGAAACATATGTCTGTGTGGACGGCACATATGCACACTCATGAGATGAAAATAGCAAAGAAGGTATTGCTCCGGACAAAACTATCGAACCAATGAAGTACGATAAATTATGAGTGTAAGCAGTAACTAAAACCCCGTGGTCGATTTCTGAGCCCAACACACATTTTCAGATACGTTACCAGTGCTCCACAAGTATTCGACTAAAAACAGGATAGATATTATTTTGCAACTGTACATACACAGAGAAAACAAGACAGGGACATATCTACTGAGGAAAAATTCACATACACATAACGCACACGCAAAGGGTAAGGAGACGAACCGAATCTTAATGCGACTTAGGTAAAGAAAATGTACTTTTGCTATCTAGTTTTTCAATTTGTTAGTAGCCATAACCAAAAATGTCAGACATCTCTCTGTAGGGAGATTGATCAGGTGTGAAGTTAGGTAATGGCAGGGTGACGGAGAAGTACCCGCTTAAGATGTAAGGGCTAGTGAAGTGGTAAGATAATATATGTCGAGATTGAGGCTGGGGTGAGAGGGTGGTGGCTGGAGTACAGGTTGGCGGTGGGGGCGAGTGGTGATGGGAGACGTAGGATGAGGATAGGTGGACTAGTGTAAGTATGGGTGGAGTGTGGCTTGGCTGTGATTCGCCCTTCTACCCTTTTTCATCCAAGCCTCATCTATCTACTACACAACAGAAAGTGGTTGCTCATTATCTCTTGAGTCTTAAGCATGTAACACCAACAAGCACCAACATAAAAAATTAGGGAAATGTATAACTGCAATATGCAATTTTGAAATGAATGCATGTTTGATGAAGAGGTTATTCAAAGAGAAAAAATGTAAAGTAGAAAAAGAAATAAGATGCGAAAATTAAGACCTCTTTGATGGAATGGAACTTATGAAGGAAGAAAGTAAAAGAGATTGAGAGCGACAGAGGTTGAAAAAAGATGATGACAAGAACAATACGAAGGAAAAACAAGGAAATGATCAGTAAAGAGGGGAGGAGATGGAATCATAATATGCATGACTGATGACTGGTAAATTTGCAAATAACAGGGACCTGATTGAGGAAGTAGGGGGTTGAGGGAAAAAAATTATAATAATGAGCAAAGAAGCTAATGTTTGTTTGATACTTTTTATACAATCGGAAATACGAAATATACTGGAAGAGTTAAAAATACATGGAGAATAAGAATGATGGGCGGAGAACATTTTTCAGGACAGAGAAGTGAGAGAGTCATCAAGGGATGGTGGTGGGTGTGGTGGCTCCCCCTGTCAACTTACATCACCACAACCTGTCAATTTCCACCACAGTCTGTCTCCTGTCCTTGCCCTCTCTCTCTCTCTCCTTAATTACCCACACACTCCAATACCTTCACAACAGCCAAGTCCCTCCCAACACAACCCACACCCCAACCACCCCCAACACTCTCACCCCAATACCTTCACAACACCAAAGTCCTTCCCAACACTAACACCTCAACCACCACCAACATCCTCACCCCAATACCTTCTAACACCCAAGTCTCTCCTAAAACAATCACACAACTAACATCTCAACCGCTGCACCCACACCCTCACCCCAATACCTTCACAATATTCAAGTCACTTCCAACGCAACCAACACCCCCGCCATCACCCCCACACCCTCACCCCAATACCTTCACAACACCCAAGTTCCTCTTAGCACAACCAACACCCCAGCCACAACCCACAACCTCACCCAATATATATTCACAACACCCAATTCACTCCCAATACAACCAACAACCCGGTCACCACCCACACCCTCACCCCAGCACATTCACAACACCTGAGTATCACAACACAACCAACCAACTAACATCCCGACCATCACCAACAACCTCACCCCATTACCATCTCAGCACTCAAAGTTCTCCCAACACAACCAACACCCCAACCACCACCCACAACCTCACCTCATTATCTTCACAACACCCAAGTCCCTCCCAACACAATCAACACCTAAGTCACCACCCATACTCTCAGCCCAATACCTTCACAATACCCAAGTCCCTCCAACACAACCGCAACCACCAGCTCACAAGCCTCTTGTTTTTTTATTGCTTAAAGCAGAAATAGCAAAATGCTTCGAATCTGCAGTTGTCCCTTCAAAACCTATATGAATTAAAAAAAAAATAACAAGATACTGATGCTAGTCCTAATACTGTTAAATGGTTGCCATGGTGTCACTCCATCACTATGAAACTCTGGTCTCATAAACCTGCCATTATCATCACTGTTTACATCCAGCATTTTCACAAGTTTGCTCTCCTCACACATCCCAGTGAACCACCTTCACTGGTTTCATTCTCAATTTCCACACAGGGGGGCGCGGTAGCACAGTGGTAGCGCGCTGAACTCGTAATCGGGGGATTGCGAGTTCGAGCCTCGCCCGGGCTGCCGTGCCGGGAGTGGTAGCTCGCTCCTGTAACCCTAGCGGGGCTATATAGTCCAATACAGGGCTTAGCTCGGGGGAACTCCATCCATTTCAATTTCCACACATTTTTACACCACTCCCTTACCCTCACCACCATCCACCATTTCAGGCAGCATTTAGCTAGGGGGGGATTTTAGAAAACATTTTAAAACAATTAAGTGTACTAAATCAGTCTTATGACGAGTGCGTCTCGCTTTCAAAAATAATAACAGCTACCTCGCCAGGTTTACTTCTCTTGTTTCATCTCTAAATTGTTCTCGTTGAAGTGACGATCATTGCCCAACTTACATCTTATCCCTTACCAGCATCACCGGCCGGTCCACCTACCCTTCACCTTCCGTGAGGGTGGAATCCGGGTTGAATTGGGGGGGTGGGGGTATGGCTATTGAGGGAGAGGGTAGGAATGGGGGAGGCGGTGGCTCAATCGGTAGAGAGGTGGCTTGCGGTTCTACCGGACCCAGGTTCAAATCCTCGCTGGTGCAGGGAACAGTTTAAGGATTTGAATTTCATTACGGCAGACTTTACCGATCTACCAGAAGACCCGCCGACATGTAAAAATACCCCCGCTAATACCAATACACCAGTCCTGTATGAGACAGCCCTAGCATGTATTCAATATGGACGGTGGGTGTTAATGCCGAAGTGGTGACAAGTAGAGGTGTACGATATGTAGGAGGACTACTGGGCCTTGGGAGCAGGCTGAGAAGCCTATGCCCAGAGTCAAGCACATTAAAAAAAAAAAAAAAAACATTGAGGAGGGCTTAGGTGGGGGATAGAGCTATGATCTCGGCAGCTGTATCAAAGGCAGACATTCTTCTTACGAGTCTGCCTCGCAGGACAGAGCGAAGGGCTGCTGTGGCGGGGCAGTTGAGCAAATAGTGGTTCAGAAGCCACTCTTCAAGTTGGTAACAGTGGGGGCAGGGTTCGGGATTCCTCCCTGCTTTTTGAGAGAAGCCGATGTAGCCCATCCGTAAGCGACGAAGGCGCACGATGAGCGAGTTAGGTGTGCAAGGCGGGGCAGAGAGGGGCTGGTAGGTGGTAGCTCTTGCATACCATGTTGCAGAGCGTGAGCCCTCTGCAACTCGCTCTTCGTGCTCTAATAGACTGAGCCTGGAGATGTTGGCTTTGAGCCCTCCATTTGATGTGAGAGAGGCACCATCCATACCACATCTCCCATCCCTGCACCCGGGGCTCTGAGCTGCATTCAATATCCATTACAGCAGTACCTGTTTTGATGCTGTAGGGAACCTCCCATCTCGCGCAATGCGCTGAGCTACACATCGTTTTAGCCACCATAAAAGATTTTAACATTCTAACCAAGACGGCATCATGGTGGGTGAGACTTTAACCCAAGAGACAGATTGGTGGCTCTGATAACCACGCCAGTATAGAGGGATCTCTGAGATGTAAATGCGGTCGCCTTGGCTGCAACACCAGGTTGGAGCTCTTCCTTGTCAGTCTGGTGACACTAAATGTCACCATCTACTGCAGTCATCGATGGAATTTCAGTGCAGAGTGACAGTAAGGGGGTACCGATTCTACCAGACTTTCCACGGCACTGAAATAAATTCTGTCATTAAAAGACTTACAAACGACCTTATGTACTGTATATACTGGTCAAGATCAGAATGAAAATCTCTTATATGGTGGTCTGAGACATTAAGAGGTGGTTCAACTGACCTTCTGTATGGATAATTTGGCAGCAGTAGTAATTACTGAATGACGAGACCTCACTACAGGCTGAGATTATTATCTCGTGTTATTGTCTGCACCACCTGTATTACGTCACCGAAGTCATTCCCTCATCGCAACTGTGGCTCGTAATCCACGCTAAAACAATTAACCAATATGTGATGGATGTTACAAGAAATAACCTCAGTGTCTGCACTGACGGCCACTTTCAGTCCTATTACGCTCTCTCTCTCTCTCCTTTGTTGCATCACTGAATATGCTGAGGGTAACAGCTACCAACAGGCAGGTGAGTACGAACACCTGGTTTTCCTAAGTACTCTTAATCCATGACGGAAAATGTAGGTACATCACACTAATGCTGTTTTTAACGTTGCACATTCCTTCACCTTAGTGACAGCTTCATGGCTGTCTAATCTGTTGGTTTCATATTCACCATCACATTTTTCGCCACCAACAGTCCTCTGATAACACCTATGAGCTCTATAGTCTTTTAAAGAGTATGATTATTTCCACCGTACGTTTATACTCTTTTTTATAAGCAAGTCTGAAAAGTATTGGGGAATGTAAGACAGAATAATAAATTGATGCGGGAAGTGGATAATAGGGATGGATGAGGGTGGATGAAGGACAGTCTTGCACATCAGTAGCGAGATAATTTGTGTGGATCTAGACTAGGTAGGTGACGTCCACTTATACACCACCTTCCTTCCTCACTCCCAGAGAACAGATATTGATGACACAACTGATATGGAAACCGAGGAATAAACCATACGAAGAACGCTTAGAAGAAAGTAATCTGCTTAGTTTCACAAAACAATGACTATACAAGAGGAGCAAGTTTACTGAAATTTCAAAGGTCATGATGAAAACTGATAAATATTTCGAAACAGACCGGTTGAGGTAGAAGACAGATCATTGCCATAAAACATATGAAAACATTTCCAGAGAAATAAAGCAAACCATCCTTAAAATAACTAGATGATACTGACATGAAATGTGCGAGACTTAGACACATTACTAGAATTTAAAAACCGTTTGGTAGAGTAACTGGCTTTAATTCCCAGGTAAACATTTTTATAACTAACCTCCTCTATAATTCCTCCCCCCCTCCCTCTCCTCCTAGCTAGACCCCCTCCCCCTCCCCACTCAAGGCACACCGGGGCCAGGGCAGGTCCCAGCACCAGTCCACACTCCGCCCATCCGCCTGTACTGCTGTGGGGTGTTACAGGAAGTGAATCGGATATAAACTAATTCGTCATGGCCTCAGTAATCCAGTCCTGCCTATCTCATTCCAAACTAGTTTCGCCCAGCTCAGCCCGGCTTAATCAAATCCATCTTCGCAACACCCTCTGACTTAATATTCCTCACCCGATCCTAGCCAACCTAGCCCAGTTTAAATTTATCGTCTTATCTGTCTCTACCTAGTCTCGAATATTCCTCTCTCGCTCCATCCTATCTCGCCCTGCCCTGCTTTACCCAGTCTGCCCTAGCCTCAAAAGTGGTATGGCGTGAAGACCCATTGCATGTGGTGGAGTAGGTGTGGGAGTGTGTGAAGTAGCGTTATCATCACTGACGGTCAGCATAGGTGGCGCGGTGGTGACGTACTGCACGACTGGTATATGGGGGGGGGGGCAGTGGAGGTAAGCCCTAGCATTGCTGTTGGAAATGTGTTGTCAGTGCGATAGACTATGAAATAATCATGTGGAGAGATTACAACTACGTACAGTACAATAAGGTGACCCTTACAGATAAGAGGGATGACCCGTTTCACACACACACACACACACACACACACACACACACACAGGCTTATTTTCTAATAATGTGTGCCAAGGTCTTAATGGACAGATATTCCTACTAACAGTATATACACATATTAATGTCTTCGTTTACTGCCTCAGCTTCTCTTGCCTTAGTAGTCTCATAAATGATATGGTTACAGGTACGGTACATTTGTGAAATTCCCACTCCTACCATCAGGCAACTCAGGACTCCCCCCAGCCCCCTCCAATCATGCACTCAGTATCCCTCCTCCTCTTCCGTCCCCCCACCCACCCTCGAATCGCTACCAAACTCGGCCACAAAAACCCAGTGTCGTGACTCTGATAGGACAGATTATCCCTCAACCTGTAATTCCATTTAATTTACGGAAAATCGTGATGTTGGGTAATGGATGAACCACGACTGACTCCTGGGGAAATAACGTTCATCCCCAGGTCAGAGCCAGCCTGGAGATTTTGGCCTGGAAAAGATTGAAGCAAGAACCACTGTGCCGTCCCTCTGTGCTGCCCAAGCTTGACCATAAACAGACAGTCGTGGCTCAGTACCATTAACCCAGCCACACCAGTACACCACATCACAACACATACTACACCACACCACATCACACCATACCACACGCCACACTACACCACACCACACCACACCTCACACCATACCACACCAATGACCTACCTACACTTCAACCCCACGACATGGATGACACTGCCCATCACACCACCTCACCTGGAATGCAAGAAAATTAAGTTAGCAAAAGTCTAAGTACAACTGTTCAATCCACGTCAAATAACAAACACCTTATTCAGCATATAAGTCATATCACACTAATGTCATAGTCACATAATGATACAGCTGACACATCTTTCTTGCTTCATATGTAAGGTAAACAGTGTTCTACTAATACACCAATAGTATCTATTTACAAGGTAATTAATACAATAAAGTACCACTGTCACATGGTGTCTATGTCAATTAACCCAAGTTCTGAACAAAGGCCATTCCGTGTTCATTATTTTAAGCTGTCCAGGAAAACTTCTAAAGAGCAGCAGCAACACGTGTAAGTTACTGGAGAAACTGAACAAGAAGGAGTTCTCAGAATGCAACACCCGCCTCCACCAACTGGTCAAAAAGCTTGAAAATTTTACTCTGCTCTATGACCATGACCTTGAACCGATTGCAGTCAAATTCGAATTACTTCATTCTTGCCTGACTCTTAATCCAACAATTTGGTCCAGATAAGTTCAAAACTGTCTGAGTTAACCTTATTCAGTGACCCTGACATTTGACTCTTTCCTGTGAATTAAATCTTTGACTGACTGCCCTCCAAATGAAAGTCTTTTATCATTGCATTACTCTGAACCTTTCACCACAGTTTTGTTTAACACGGATAAAAACTTTAAGCTGACCTTGTCATGTGACGGTGACATTGGACCAGTTGTTTTAAAGGACTTTCTGCCAACTTCTTGGCTGGTCCACAACTCTTTCAGCACGTTCGGTCCAATAAATAAATAAATAAATAAATTGTTCACACACAGCCGCACAGGTCGAACTTTGACCTTCCCTTGTCCCATGACCTTTGACCTGAATGTTCTCAAATTCGAACCCCTTTGTAATAACATTAACCTCAACCCTTCCACTAACTTTGTTCTCAATCTGATAAAAATAGCACAAGATGACCTTGCTAAGCCAAACTTTGACCTAGCTCTGTGACCTTAACCTTCGACTTACCATTCTCAAAAACACCAGATTAACTCCTTCTTTACATCTCCTCCATGTTTACATCCCCTACATGTTTGATTAAAACTGGATAAAATTTGTTTGAGTTTTGAGTTTTTACATTCACACACACACACACACACACACACACACACACACACACACACACACACACACACACACACACACACACACACACACACACACACACACACACACACACACTCTCTCTCTCTCTCGGGTTATGGTCAGTGTTGAGTGCGAGAGTGAATGGCATGATCCTCTCGCGTACGCCAGAGCAGTGGTGCATAAAATAAAGAAACCAGGTATCTTTATGATGTGTGTCTTCATATCTCGCCATTTGATAATGAACTCTTTCTTTTCAAATATCGAGCCAGGAAGCTAAATAAGGGTCAAATTACTTGCTATTATCATCACTTGAAATGGGATAATAACGAACTAGGTAATCTGCGTCCTCCTTGCCGATCGCTTGTTAAAACGATATTCTACTCTCATACAAGAATTGAGGGAGGTAGTTTTTACCCAAATTAAACACCAGATACACCTGGGATCGTTAATAAGGATTGGGCATCTTTCTTCTTCTGTCAGCATATTTATTCGTCAGTCAGTCTATGAGCAATATGCAACTGTTGATTACAAAGATAAATGAGATGTATAATACACACACTCAAAAAAGTATCGTTATAGGGGGGTCCGATGAGTTTCATACTGAATAATCCAGCTGTCTTGGCAGGGTTGAAGGGAGGCTGTTATCAAACGTTTGATTCGTGGTGGCAGTCTGTAACGATACTGTTTTGAGTGTGTGTGTACATGTATTTTTGTATGTATGAACATCGTCCTTTTCGTTGTGATTTACATACAGAGACAGATGATGATATTGTAAATACCGTAATGAATACCTTATTTCAACAGCCATTTTGCCTGCGATTTATACAGTAGCTATATATAAAAAATTCCCCCCTCACTCCCTCTCTCTCTGTCTATCTATCTTTCGCCTGCCCGTTTTTTTTTTTTTTTTTTTTAAGTTTAAACTTTTATTCGTGCCTACATCTCGAGAGTAGTAGAAGGTGTGAAATACTCTATCTCCTTAAATCAACATGGACAAGCCACTGTCCTTTGTGCGTCCCTACTTGGCGTAATGATAGTCTGCTTGGCCTCACACACGCCATTATCCAGTGGTCAACCTTGCTGTCTTTAAATGAGGTAGCGGCGCTTTGGGCAGCACTACATCCTGTTATTCTATGGTCAAACTACAATGTTGCCGGTATCTCTCCCACCCTCATCATCTCCCAACCACCCGTGTGGCGCTGTTTCATGCATGCTTGGGCGATTCTCATGCCCAGAAAAGGGTTACCGTATAATGTGAGGCCGGGATTGGGAAAGTCAATTAGTGGACACTTCAGTCTGTCACTGGCGGCCCAGGACCGTCATTATCCTTCTCACCCTAACAGCAACCTACTCGACTGCACTACACAAGACCTTGTCATCCTCCTCTCCCTCCCTCCTTCGTTACTTTCTTCTGTCATTTACTCTCTTTTTCTACCTCTCCTTTCCCGGCCGCGATGTGTCTTCTTGTTTCAGTGAAGAACTTCACCTTAGAGTCAACTCTGTTACAATTAGTCTCAAGAAAAACGGGCGTTTATGATGCAGTCTGCCGAAGACAAGGTTGATCTGCCATAAACAGAGCTACTACTATAAAATTGTAAAATAAAATATTTACAGTCTTATTAAACTTTCCCCGTGCGAGGGCTACTGCATCGCTTGGCTGGCGTGTAACTTCAAATTCAGAATTACATGCTACCGATATCTAGGGCTAGAGCTCTGTTCCAACATAATTCACGCAGCATAGCTTCGCGAATGCATCAGGAAAGTTCTTTTGTCTTTTTTTTTTTCTTAGCTTTAAAACGTTTGACTAGTAAATGTTTTTTTACTGACGAACATAGCTGTGTGGCGATAATTAAAATACATATGCAACAATGTAAGTGTAAGGGTTAATGGGGTGCAGTGCACGTTGGGTGGGAGTGTCACGAAATATTCACCAAAAAACAATTACCTACACACTGGCTTCACTCGTAATGAGGCTGAGTCATCCAGTTTCCTCTGAAACCTTATGAATGTTTTGAGATATTTTGCAGAAAATCAATCTATCTACCTGTCTATCAATATGAAAATTTATCTATCCATCCATCTATTTATCCATCGGATAATCTATTTATCCATCCAGCTATCTATCTATCTATCTACTTATCATTTCCATCCATCTCCTAACAAACACATCCTGTGAGAGTCTGACTTCACAAAAACAGCAAGACGTCTCTGTCACTAGCTGTTCTGTAACGAACACTAACAGAACTAAATGCATGATCACCTCAAATTTTCGATGCCAGAGACAGACGAATGACTTTTGAGAGAGAGAAAAAAAAATGGGAGAAATGGAGTTCCCCCGAGCTAAGCCCTGTATTGGACTATATAGCCCCGCTAGGGTTACAGGAGCGAGCTACCACTCCCGGCACGGCAGCCCGGGCGAGGCTCGAACTCGCAATCCCCCGATTACGAGTCCAGCGCGCTACCACTGTGCTACCGCGCCCCCCTTGAGAGAGAGAGAGAGGGAGAGAGAGAGAGAGAGAGAGAGAAGAATTACTGAGAGTGGAAGAGTGATACAGAGAAATGGATAGAAGAAATAGAAGATAACGAGAGGAAGAGAGATGGAGGGATGGGGAAAGTGTGAAATCATGGGAGCTTTCTAATGACACCAGGATCCATTGATATGCAAATTGCCTGCATCCTGACCAGCATCCCCTTGATCTAGACACGTAATGGTCTGCAGCCTGTCTGTGGATACATTTTATTTCCCGGTGAATCTATATGAGTCTAATACTGAATGAATTAGAGCTCCCGCAAACTCCTGAAAGCTGCCAGTGTTCGCCGGATCACTGAATAGCGTGTGGTCAATACCGCTCAGAACTAGTGTACTTTCCTTTAAAAAAAAAAAAAAAAACCCTAGCGGCGGGCAAACAAACTACGCTAGGCCACCCATGAGAAAGCGCCTCCATATAAGCTCAGTGGGTTCATATTATCCTCGATTGTTTAAGTACCATATTTACTTTATTTGTTAAGATACAATTTCTTTATACTCATTTACAATTTTTCCTTACAGATGTATATTCACCACCTAAAAACATGATAGTGATCAATACTCAAGCAACATAATCACATGTAGACTGTCCCTAAATTGAGATGGACGCATCCTTCCATTTCTATTATATTTTGATAAAGAAGCCATTTTTTCTCCGGTATTATATGAAGATAAATCAATATTTTATTTTCAGTAAAGTAACACAAAAATTGTATAACAGAGGGTAATTTAAGTTGACCCCACTTTTTTATTTTACATTAAGTTATATGGCGAGCAGTGGCATCTTTTTCGTTTTGTGGGGGATCCAGTTGTAGCGGGTGGTGTGCACATGCATGACGGGAGATTGTAGATAATTATGCTTTATATGTTAGCCAAAGTGTGTAATCAGTCACACTGCGTAATGAGTGGAATATTTAGTCAATAACTGAAATTATTTCACTTGGGTATTTCATGAAACGCCTAAAATTTTCAGCCATTTCATGAAACGACTGAAATTTTACCTTTGTTACTTTATGAAATGGCTAAAACAGGTTACCCTTCATAATATGATACTTGACAGACGTAGGTTGCGTTAACCTGCTGAGCACCGGTACGAAAACATGTGTGGCACTGAGGCAGTCACGAAGGAACAACAACAGACCACACACACACACACACACACACACACACAGAAGCCAGTGGGTGTCTATAAGAGGAAAGTAACTTAGCAGGTCATTAGTTGTTTTCTGCCTTTGATACAGTGTGGTCGTTGATATGTCGTCTATTGCCTTTAATGCAGACCAAAAAGGCTAACACTCGTCAGCCTTAAGAAGTCTACACCATCATGCTCACATCCCTCAGCCTTTTAGCAGGTCCCGTAACACCAGCCCGCAAGCCTTCAACAAAACCTGCACAACCAGCCCACGCCTGTCCCAGCACCAGTCCACATCCAGACCCAGCCTATGCTACTCAGTCCTTCACCATTTGCACAGTGTCAGTATGGTATAGCTGCTCAAAGGAAAAGAAACCAATAAACAACGCTATCTTAGGCAGAGAGTGATAAAACGCAGCCACATCGACTTGGAGGCCGAGGGATATATGTGATAATATTGCTCCCAATCCAATGATCAAAGAGGAAGGGGGGGGGGGGCTCATGAACCTGGTGTCATCCCTGATCGCACTGACAACGACCTAAAGCTACAGCCATTAAAAGTGGGATACGCAAGACTACGTAGGCACAAAATCAATATGATCTCTGCCCCTGGATACTTCTTACTCGGTCTCATAATTATAAGGGAAGATTAGCTGGTCTCCCTTCGGCATGCTCTGAAGTCTACAGTCAATCGTAGTCAAGGTTTTGTGAGGTGGGTCAGTGGTATTTACAAGAAAAAATGTGCTACAGGTATGTGCATGTGCTAAGGCTAAGCGAAGGTGTAATAGTCGTTGCCACAGTAGTCTTTCATATTTAAGTGCAAATTGGTTTATCTATTTTTACATGTATGACTGTAAATTTTAACATTTTAACACAATACCCTCTGATATGGCATAGCTACTGTTAGTTTCTAGCAGTTTCTGAGATATTTCAGTAACGTTTTCCAGTTTGATTGCAATCTTCATTAGCTACACCTGTCATAAGAAAGTTAACCCACCTTTGCCATATCATGAAATAACAAAGGCAGGATTTGTTATTTCAAGACAAAACTGAAAATTATGGTCATTTCATGAAATAACAGACATTCATTTTACGAAATGCCTAAATATTCTAACTACTCTGGGAAACGGCTGGTTGCACATTTTGACTGAAAAATATATTCATTGACAACGTGGTTTACGAATTTTGACTGGAAACTAATCTCCAGGGCAGAGGACCATCAGTTTCTTGGAGAAATTACCTCCGTCCACCGTGGCTACGCGCACTTGTAATGATGAAGGACGCATGTGAAGTGTACGGTGAGAGGAGCTGTGGGATTCTGAGTTGTATGTAGCCTATGTATGTTTTATTGACTCATATATACAGATACACCTAACATTCAGGAGCGCCTACATGCCACAACACTGTAGTCTACTGGTGGCTGCATCTACAATATATGCCAATGCAACATACAGTACGTAACCTACATCTTACTTTCATTGTCGACCATAAATCTTACTTTCACATGCGACCACAGGTTACACTGATGCGCATCGGTTATGGCTGCGTTACTCATTTCTGATTACTATTGTCTCAATGGAGCATCGAGAATCCATTTATATAAGGAGAATACACCATTACAGCGAGTGAGAAAGTGCATAAACAAACGATACGAAAAGCTAGATAGCAGTATTATCGCTTAACACACAAGTGGAGAATTTTTAAAACCTACCATCTACTACATTCGAAGTGAAACGAAGGTGAAATTGTGTACAGGTGAAAGACAGGAGGGGAATACCGTGCTAATCTGCCTGGTGCCAGCAAGGGACGTTTGTATCACACCTCCTTTCTTCCCTCCTGGTTACCCATTCCCTTTCAGCACTTCTGTTCATCTTCAATCCGTTCCATCATATTTACTATCTCACCCCACCTCTTTTTAACTCACCACAGACCTGCCAGTCCAGTTCTTTTCTGTAGCCCCCAGGCCCTTACCATTATCGCTGTGTTCCTTAAGAACCTATTACCTTGTTTGCGCCTCCCAGGATCATAAAACTTACCAAAGAGCCGGAATATAATACTTTCCACAAACGAATCTTATCGAGAGTGAAGGATATTGGTAGCTGCCGTAAGTGCTGACCTAATGAGCCCCTCACTTAGTCCAGTAATTGTGGGTTAGGGTTCTTAGAGCTTCTGCCCTTTGGCCTGATGGATATCTTTTGGGACCAGCCGGAGGGAAAAAGTGAGGAAGGTGTATATAAAAGGGAGATGTATAATTAGGGAGGAATGTGAATGCAAATGAGGAGGAAGATGCAGGAATGTAGATGCATTGTAGGATGGTGAGGAGAGAAAGGAAACAAATAGGAAAAAGGATGACTGACTGACTGACATGAAAATGACATGAAATCGAGAAGAAAGAGGACAAGCATGAGGGAGGGAAAAGAAAATGATGTGGAAATGCCTAAGATGTTAGAGGAACTTGGATCCTGGTAGAGAGAGCAATTATCTCCAGATAGGTGGTTTTGTTGAAGTACATGTTAGTGGCTGATATTTTGGTGTACCATACGTATGGTTATTAGGTGATTGTTAGGAAACGTATATATACGCATATATATTTGCTGACGAGCAACAAGCAATTCACTATTTTATTTCCAAGTTTCCTTTGCTCGCTAACACAGTCCCATCCACCAAAATAATACTAACCCTGCACAACTTCCAGCCTGCTGACACCATCACTGGTTTCGTTTCATAAGGGGTCAAAAGCCACGCAAAGCCCAGTACAGATCACTCACTTATTAGTTTCAACTTTTCACCCTCACACTTAACCCGCCTCATCCCTACGTTTTCTGGGCAGTGGTACGCCCCAGTCCCGACATTTTTGGACCTTTTTTTCTTTTTTGGCTCAAACATCCGCTTTTGGTGAGAAACATCGAAAATTCATAGAGAAATCGCTCACCTGAGGTTTAAAATACTCGATCTAGGTACGAGTACCTCCTTACCTGACTGGGTTTTCTAACAGGCTGGCACCAAAGAAAACGAGTTCTATGGGAGAGTAACTATTTTATCCACTCACAAACAGTATTTATTTATTTACTTGGTACGAATTTATATGTAGTACAAGAGTATATTGGTTTTCAAACAGTAATATAGGCATTATAAGAATTGTTTCACTCACTAACTCATCACCATTCATGACCTTTTTTTTCCCACATTACCTGATCATGATTTCTGACTGTTTCTTCCTCTAATGCTATGTAAACTTTGTCCTCCACGTTGTCATCGACTGGGGAATCACTCTGGCCCTGAATGTCTCTATTGGCCAGGTCACTGGTAGCAGGTGAATTGCCGAGACAATGGCGTGCAGGGGGGGGGAGAGGTTATGCGGTGTAAGGCATTGTCCCTGCTTGGCATCTTGTAGAGGAATAGAGGAAGGTGTCCCGTGTATACGTGCCAAAAATCACTCGCGAAAATTGAAAATTGTGCAAACTAGGGACCTTGCAATGTTGCCGCGTTAAATTCACGTCTCCGGGATATGAGTGCACATCATGTGATGTGAGGACGTGAATTCACGTCTCCGGGACGCGGCGGGTTAAGTTACAATTCCCACATCACAAGTTTCACTGGTGGTTCGTTATTACACTATCGTGAGCAATGAGTCACCTCAAAGCAGCCCATTCCCTCAAGCAGTGTCAGAATATATGACACAATCCCACCACGACCCATCAGAAGCGCGTAACTGACAATGATGCGCGCGGACAGTGGGACTGTGGGAGTTGGACTGGGGCTGTCGGCACGTAACCAGGGTACACACCCACACATTGTTAACAACAATATCAAAAGGACTTGAAACACCACTTACTAACTTCCAATAATCGTAACACTAATCATACACAGTACTACTTATACTTAATCGGAAATACGTATGGCAAAAATGGTGCAAAAGAAATTTACCACTACGACATTTCGACAAGCGGTTGGCAGCCTTGATATACAGCCCCGCCACTGGCCAGACAAAGCGAGGGACTGCTTTATTTTTGAAGCGCCGATATTATTTTGTTGTGCAACATGTTATCCAGACATAATTATTGGGCACTCTTCAAGGACATTTGGTCATGGAACCTAGTGAAATGTGATTATTGTGTCAGGCCGATTAAGTATGTTAGGAAAAATAACTAGGACCGAGTCAAGGCAACATCTGCTATTCGTCTGCTGCCGTGATCAGGCTTTTAAAAATGGGAACACTTAATATCCAAACATAGTGAAGGGATAATTAGTGCATTCCAGAACATTCCTATTCATTTATTTAAGCTACAAGCCTTTCTACCCCATAAAGCATCACATCTATTTTCAAGTTTATATAGTTACCTTGAACAGATTGTTAACACGAAATAAGTCCGAAGAGTGATACCAACAAATAGGCATGATTCCAAGCTATTATATTTAAACATACAATTTTTGCTTTCCTTCTATTGATTCAGTTTTCCTTTCTACTCTTCTAGTACACCCTACACATCCTATGATTCCTGAACAAATCTTTCGTCTTCCTCCACCCCCCCCTCTCTCTCTCTCTCTCTCTCTCTCTCTCTCTCTCTCTCTCTCTCTCTCTCTCTTTCTGGAAAATAGACCGTTAGCATTACGTAAATTGAAATGGCCACCGACTCTCTCCCTCTCTCTCTTTCTCTCTGAAGAATATACGATTAAGATTACGTAAATTGAATGCGACCAGTTTAACTCTCTCTCTCTCTCTCTCTCTCTCTCTCTCTCTCTCTCTCTCTCTCTCTCTCTCTCTCTCTCTCTCACACACACACACACACACACACACACACACACACACACACACAATTTATCCCAGTGCATTTCCAAAAAATACACTATAATTTTAGGTAAATGAGCAGTGAACCATGAAGACTGATTGAATAAAAGCACTGTTCTCTCCTACCTACCATAATTCACACGAGTTAGCACGTGCATCCTTGTATTTGTTACCTATGATGTGGACTTGGTAAACGAATGAGTGAGAGAGTGAGATAAGGAAGAAGAGAAACACAAAATGTTATAGACGGGTAGTAATCGATCGGTGAAGCATATAGGGTGATCCTCAAACAATGCTCCATTAGAAACTCTCCTGGCATTATTTTGTGTTGCAACGGCACAGTCTGTTGGTGTGGGCGTGGAACTGGAAGTAGGAAGTGAATAAATGATGCAGTACTAACACTGACAACACTGACTGAACCGCCACACACAAGAAATCGCCCGGTGAGTGGAAGAGGTGTGGTATATATTTGCCACCGTATATAGAGCACATGGCTAAGCTGCAACCCTGTGCATAACTTGGCACTTGAGGGAATGGCTCTATCCCTCGGGCGCTTGTGAGACACGTGAGTAATACTTTTCGGCGACAGCAAAAACAATGCAGAACAGACGTCATCGTACTAAAGGGGTTAAGAAGAACGTTTTAACCTTTCTACTGCAAGGGCTCGAGAATCTAACCTTCTGACTCCAGTACGAATTAAATACAACAAGAGGGTCGAACTTTGAACTTACTCAGTGACCATGACCTTTGACTGGTTGTTCTCAAAAGCGAATCCCGTCATGCTTGCACCATATTACGTAAAAATCGGATAGAAACTAAGCCGACCTTTCCATGTGACCTTGACCTTTGACCTAGTGTTCTAAAAAGCAACAGCAAGACCTCTTGGTGACCTTCAACCCTCCCACCAAGTCTGGTGTAAATCGAATCGAACTATTAGGCAAATTTTGTCGTGTGAGCTTAACTACAGTCGAGTTAAATTACGGTTTAACCTTGAAATTTTTTTTTCTACCTAGTACCTCAGAGGTACTACCAGAACAAAATACCAAAACTGCATTCAGTCAGCTCTAGGGAAATGTACCTAATATGTAAAAAAAAAAAAAAAAAAATACGGCTAAGGATTCACGGATCCCATTTTTACCACACAACAGCTTGTAAGATGTTTTGTTGCTTAACCCTAGTCGTCTAGCTGAGCAGACCCGTCGACCACAGTTAAGCAACTGATTCTTTGGGGCCGTTCTACAGGTACCGTGCAGTACATACACCGTGTGGGGAACCGGCACCCCATTATGACACCAAGGTCGGACCAGGGTCCTTCCCCACAGCAAGGTATAGAGAAATATGATGAGCTTGGCTCCAGGGTGGACGTCGCATCTGCTTCGCTCCACCTAGGTTGCTCAGCCTCATCACTTGTAGGTTTTACTAGTCAGCACCAGAGTTAAGCCAATTTTAAAGCATGTTATATGACCTATGAGCATGGGAAGTCTATTGGAAAAAGAAATATTGCTATTAGTAAACATTAATTTGCACAAATCCAAGATGGCTGCCATAGTCCTCAGCTGAATCTTACGTTTACTGGTTAGGTGTGACGACATAACTGGAACATATACAGGTGAATTTCATTTCTCGACCAGAGTTTTCAAAATTAAAAATTAAACTCCAATCCCTTTAGTTAATACTTTTTCCACAAAAGGAGCTTGGTGGTCTTATGACAGCAAGTTTGGTTGATAACGGCTGTGTTTTATGCACAATATGGCCTCCCATACAACAACAAACGAACTATCAATTAAATATACAATTGCAACGGAATATCACCTATCCTAACTTCCGCTTTCTCATCTATCCTTCTTCCCCCTCCCTCTTCCCCTCCCCTTAGCGTGCCCTAGTCGTTCCTACTCCCCTCTCCTCCCCTCCCTCCGGCACACACCTCAGCCACAAGGTAAGGGTGATGGAGGCAGGGAGTTGAAACATAATTGGTTGTGACTTGCTCTACACACACACACACACACACACACACACACACACACACACACACACACACACACACACACGTACGGGGGTGGATGGTGGGAGTTGGAGCGAAAGGAGTGGTGTGTGTTCCTCATGACCACAATGAAATCCAGGGTGAGGGGTGGATGGGGGGTGAGAGAGAGAGGGAGAAGACTAATAAAAGTACAACGACATCACTCTTTATCTCTTCCTCCTTCCGCTTGTATGCAGCTGAACTACCGATTTTCAGTTCAGAACTGAGGAAACTGATATTTGAACGTACTATAGAGGGAAATTCAAACTTGTTTCATAAAAGTTCTAGGAAACGTTCATCAGAAGCCAAAAGAATGGTGATGGCTCATCGAGACGTAAATTCTGATGAGAATTTTCAGCATCCGTTATAAACTATATTCTACCACAAAATTGTGGAATATGCTGAAAGATTCGTTGCATCCTTGAGAAAGTGGTCTCAATCACTTACCTTAATTTGGTTTAGGCATAATGATCTTATCCAGTTATATCGATCTATTGCCAGACACCTTAATCCCATAAGGGATGGCCACAAACAAATCGCCTCCATGTCGCCCTGTTCCCCGCCATTTCGCTGTCCTGCTTCCAGCTTACACCCCCCTCTCTCATATACCTCTCCACTCTATCCCTCCATCTCATCCTTGGCCGCCCCCCCTCTCCCCTCCTCCACCTTACTCACATCCATTCTCCTCGTCAGTTTCCACATGGCCAAACCACCTCATCGTATTTCTCCTAACGCTTCCTATCACATCCACATCTACATCACAACTCCCCCTCACATCCTCATTTGTCAGTCTGTCTCTCCATGTGACTCAACAGGCTCCTTTCAAATAACTCATTTCCACAGCTCTCACTCTTGACTTCTGTCCTTCCAACAAGGTCCAAGCTTCACTTCCATACGATAGAGTTGGTATCACAATACTGTCATGTAGTAACTTTTTCACTTCCATGCTCACTTCCCTGTTTCTTATCACTGCTTTCAAGGAACCAGCAACCTTTTCTTCCTTGTTGTACCCTTTCAAGCACTTCATCCTCTAAACTTCCATCCTTACTCATCACACTATCCAGTTGAAGGATACTTACCGGTTTATCTTTCGGAGGGTTTACGTAACAAAACACTACTGCTTGTTCTAAACCTCTCCATTTCTGTCATCAGCTTCACTGCATATCTTTTTACTGAGAGAAACTGTTGTTTTTTCTGTAGTTACATGCACCAGTTCCAGCCCCGCCTACACCGTGAGCTGCTGCGTTTGCTGGTGACACTGGACACCTATAGCGGCGGTGAGGGTAAAGCACCAGCCCGCCTCACACTTCACTCCCACCACCAGGTCAGCAGAGGTCAGAACAGGACAGTATCCTGTCACTTCCCGTCTTCCGTGTTCTCGACAGAATAATGTATATGGTCGCCTTCTGAGGATGAATGAGGGTGGACTCGAAATTTTAAAGCCTCCCCCCCCCCCAGACACATCCACAACCCATACATAACGAGGAACATAAGCAATCTGGAGACCATTTTTTTATTATTATTTTTCTTAAAGAATCCAGAAGGCACAACAGTAGTTTGGAACTGCATAATCGTACCGTGCATCTGATGAAATTCTCTCTCTCTCTCTCTCTCTCTCTCTCTCTCTCTCATAAATATTACTGTGAAGAGAGTGGCATATTACTATATATAAATAACTCACTGTACTGACAACGAAAAACCATCAACATGTACTCCGTATTTTATAGCCTAAAATGAATTATAACAATTTTCCTCAGTATATGTAATAACCAACGTAACTGAATATAGTGTTACTTTTGCACTTTGAAAGTAAATCATATAATCATTCGTTTTAGCATATAACTGAAAAACAATGTAAAAAGTAAGAACAGTATTCTTATATCCTATTCTTATATCCCATTCAAGAGGTTTTTCCTGAGGTCATGCTAAGACACAAATGTTCTACGAATATTATATATATATATATATATATATATATATATATATATATATATATATATATATATATATTGTGTGATGTATGTGTGTGTGTGTGTGTGTGTGTGTGTGTGTGTGTGTGTGTGTGTGTGTGTGTCGAATTCACAACAGTTGTGGAGTAAAGGGTACCGAAGTAGGATTGGTGGCAATGATAAAAAATGTCAATTTCCATTACATCTTGCCAACCTCTGTACAGTCAGAGACAAAAGTCGTGTCGCGTTTTTGTCCGAAGATTAAGTGCAACACTTGAAACATTATGAAAGCTCTACCCAATTTACATGTTCGTGGTTGGCTAGCCAGACTTCGTCAAGCTTCATAACTCCTACTGATGGGATGACGGTAGGAATGAACCCATGAAATTCCGAAGCCTTAACATCGACTCGGAAGAATTGCTGAGTCCGAACTTCGTGTGAGAGACGAAACGCCAACGGTTAGGCCGCTTAGGCGATGATCACCTTTTATATATTATATATATATATATATATATATATATATATATATATATATATATATATATATATATATATATATATATATATATATATATAATGAATGGAGGAAGGGAAAAACAAAAGGAAAAAAAAATAAGTCCATGTGCCTAAAGGCATCCTCCATTCATAAAATACTTATAACAATTGGATGTAAAATCGAGAGGATTAAATGTATATGGCAAGCAACTCCAAGGAAGTGAATTCCAGAGAGTAGTAGTTCTGGGGATAAATGAATTTTGATTAGCAGAGGTTCTGCATTGTGGGGGAGAGAGTGTGAGTTCATGGGCGCTCCCAGCTGCCCGAGTATTGATAACGAAGGAAGGTCCTGCGTTATGGCAGGATCATTGATTAATCTAATGGCTTTATTTTGAATTTTGTCCAACTGCCTCAATGCAACCGGTCCACATCCACTCCACAGTGGTGAACAATATTCGATCTGAGAACGCACATGACTCTTGTATATCGTGGCCATCTGCTCGTCAGTGAAGAACTCACGAACTCTGTACATAAGTCCCAGTTTTTTAGAAGCATTTTTAGCAAGGGATTTAACATAAGCTGTCCAGCTTAGGTTGGGGTTTAGAGTAACACCTAGGATATCAATTGTAGCGGATATGGGAATACTGACATCATTTAAAATTATGTGTGAGTCTGAGGGATTCTTTCTATTGGAAAAATTAATGTATTTAGTTTTCTGAGCATTAAATGAGACCAGATTTTTTTTGGTCCCCATTGATTAATTTTAGAAAAGTCCTAGTTCAAAGAAATTGCTGTGTTTATTTGGGAATTTATAATATCAAATTGTGTAAAGGAGGTACGAAATGTGAAAGAACTATGAAGGGTCGAGTCATCAGCATAAGAGTGTATTGGGTTGTGCATGACAGATAGGATGTCATTTATATGAATGAGAAAAAGGGTTGGCACCAAAACTGATCCCTGAGGTACACCAGCATTTATGGAATGAAACTGAGAATAAATTCCATCTACCATGACCCGTATTTTTCTACTATGAAGGTAAGAAGATATTAGAGGAACCAGTGATGCAAGGCCATAGTGTGACATCTTAGACAATAAGGCCTGGTGCCATAATCTGTCAAATGTTTTTGAAATATCAAGTGCTACTGTGTGTGTTTCACCATGTTGGTCTATTGTTTTTTTAATCTAATGGGTAAGAAGGCAAAGAATATCTACAGTTGAACGTTCCTGTCTAAATCCATACTGCCGATCATTGAGCAATTAATTGATTTCTAGATGCTTGACTATGTGTTTGTTAATTAGTGTCTCAAAAACTTTACCAAGAACGGAAGTTATTGCCATTGGTCTGTAGTTTGATGGATCAGAAGTTGCCCCCTTTTAGGAACAGGATGAATATTTGCTTCTTTCCAAGGGGCTGGAAAAATTGAGGTACGGATGCATAAGCGGAAAAATTTTGCTAATACAGGAGCCAACACTGGGAAGCAATATTTAAGTACTTTTAAAGGAATTTCATCTGGACCAGTGGCTTTGTCTGCTGATAGATTCTGTAATACGGCTTGTACGTGTCTGGTGTGAATCATGAAAGAAGGTATTTGTGGGGAATCAAAATCAAGTATAGGAATATCATGATTTTCTGAATTTAGGGTTGAGTTTGTTGAAAAAATGTCAACAAGAAGGTTGGCTTTTCCCCGTGGGTCACTTACTAGACTTCCATTGGGGGACTGTAACGGTGGAATGGAAGAGGTGGTAATGAAGTTAGTTTTAAATGAATTAAGAGTTGACCAGAATATTTTGTTATCATTTGGATTGTTTAGTAGTTTGTTAGCTTGTCTATGTAGAAAGTTTGATTTAGAAAGATTGATAATAGTTTTGGCATGGTTTCTGATATTTTTATAACAGTTAAAGGCTTCTTTGGTTTTGGTCCTTGTATAAGTGTTATAGGCTATTGTTTTATGTTCTTGTAATGCTGGGTAGAATTAGGCTCGACTTCTCGTACCTATTTCACCCAACGTGGAGCGGGGTCCTCTTTCGAGACCGGAGCTAGTGCAATAAAGAGAGGCAGGACATAAAAACCTTCGGCAACACCATACACATATATTACCACAGTCAGACACAGGACATTTCAGCAGATATTACAACACAATATAGAGCAATACAAAACCTTATCTAAGATATGTGTATCTCGCAGGATACTGGCTTTCTAGATACTAATGACAACACAACAAATCCTAGTATTAGGAGTGCAGTAAATACAGGTGCGCGCGGAGCGCGTGAAGGGTGGGGGGAAGGAGGAGGGGGGAGGGGGTTTGTGATAAACGCGGAGAGTGACTTAAAACGGCGAGGAGAAAGTTATGGTAATATTGGAGGATGCCCGATATTAGCAGGGGAGTTTATGTGGTTTCTGTTAGCGAAGATTCTTTGACAAATAACTCTGATTCTTGATTTGGCTTTAAGAGCATGAGCGAGGAATAGAGAGGGTTTTTAGGAGTAGCGTGCGGAGGGAGGGAATATCATTAATACTTCCTTTCTTGATATTTGGAGTGGGAACATGTCTCTGTAAGCACAGGCTTATTAATTACACATCTTCCAAGTATGATATATAGACTCTCGCTTCACAACGCGTAACAAAGTCGGGATACTCGTAAATACTATTTCACAATATTACTTCGCGGCTAGCTAATAGAACACCAATAATATTTCTTCCTTACAGTCTTTCTTCTAATTCTGGGGATATGTCTTTAGAAAGATTCGGGGCGACACTCGCATGTATTTTCACTTTAGATCTTAGTCCACATTCTCGTCCTTCAACTGGATATTGTGTTCTGATTTACCCCAATAGACATTACATAAATTCACTGCACAATACTTATTCTAGGAGAGAGGGAGTCACACTTAACCTACTTCACTATTGTTACAGGGTCACCCATATTTTCTCATGGAAAGAAACAAGGGCACGTCATCGGTGATCCGGTTGGACTGAGGGCACCGTCAAGGCGGGGCGAGTCGAGAGGGCACGGGGCGGCTTGCAAGGGCGTCCTCTCGCGTTCGGGTCTCTCGGTGGCTTCCGGACTGGGCTCCGGCGTAAGGACCGTAGGACTGGGGCCGAATAGGTCCAGGAACCTCTGGGTCAGGTCCCGGCGTCGTGGGGGCGTGGTGAGGTCTCGCCCGGGTGTCCTAGGGAGGGCCGAGAGAGGCGACAGACTGCGGTCTCCAACGACCAGAGGCGCCGTCAGGGGAGGGCTGCGGCAGCGACTGTCACTGGGGCCCGACAGGTGTGTCTGCTCGAGGGCCAAGCGTAAGGAACAGAGACCGGGTGAGGCAGGGAGGTCTGTCCGGGATGTTCTGGAACAGGACACCTGGAGTTCAATCTCCGGTTGTGGAGACGTCCCTCTCCTAACTACGCCCTGGGAGCGACCATAGATCGTCTCTACCTGGACACTGGGGGAGGGACCATTGATCGTCTCTACCTGAACACTGTGGGAGCGACCATTGATCATCTCGACCGGAGCACTAAGGGAGCGACCATTGATCGTCTCTACCTGGACACTGTGGGAGCGACCATTGATCGTCCCAACTGGAGCACTAAGGGAGCGACCATTGATCGTCTCTACCTGGACACTGGGGGAGCGACCATCGATCGTCTCTACCCAAACACTGTGGGAGCGACCATTGATCGTCTCTACCTGAACACTGTGGGAGCGACCATTGATCGTCTCAACCAGAACACTAAGGGAGCGACCATTGATCGTCTCTACCTGAACACTACGGGAACGACCATTGATCGTCTCGACCGGAACACTAAGGGAGCGACCATTGATCGTCTCTACCTGAACACTGTGGGAGCAACCATTGATCGTCTCAACCGGAACACTAAGGGAGCGACCATTGATCGTCTCTACCTGAACACTGTGGGAGCGATTATTGATCGTCTCAACCGGAACACTAAGGGAGCGACCATTGATCGTCTCTACCTGAACACTGTGGGAGCGATTATTGATCGTCTCAACCGGAACACTAAGGGAGCGACCATTGATCGTCTCTACCTGAACACTGTGGGAGCGATTATTGATCGTCTCAACCGGAACACTAAGGGAGCGACCATTGATCGTCTCTACCTGAACACTGTGGGAGCGACCATTGATCGTCTCAGCCGGAACACTAAGGGAGCGACCATTGATCGTCTCTACCTGAACACTGTGGGAGTGACCATTGATCGTCTCAACCGGAACACTAAGGGAGCGACCATTGATCGTCTCTACCTGAACACTGTGGGAGCGACCATTGATCGTCTCAACCGGAACACTAAGGGAGCGACCATTGATCGTCTCTACCTGAACACTGTGGGAGTGACCATTGATCGTCTCAACCGGAACACTAAGGGAGCGACCATTGATCATCTCTGCCTGAACACTACGGGAGCGACCATTGATCGTCTCTACCGAAACACTGTGGGAGCGACCATAGATCGTCTCTACCAGAGGGGCGCTGTCTTGAGTGTTGTTTCTGACTCCACCCCTAGCTAGCTCAGTGATTCCGGCACGCGAAGGTAGTGTCTTTCGCCTACGGTGGCGGTGGCGTGGTGGCTGTATGTCACAGGGGCGCACGGCCCGGGCTGACATGCGTCGTTGTTGCCCGGAGTGGTGGTGGCTGGTGGCGGCTACCCTGTGGGGTCCGTGTGGGGGTGTCGGCATACTTGTGGGCGAACTCTGTTTTTCCTGGTTTGCCCTATCGTCGGGGATACCACAGTATTCTCCGGGTGTTTCCTCGGGAGTACTGTCAAAGCCACGCATTTCACCACCCTGTTCTTGTAAAAAGTCACGTCCCCGTGGCTGGAGGTGGAACGCTAGTGTGTTGGGAGTGGTGTAGATGGGCTGGAGGTGTCACAGTGTGTTCTGCCAGGCGATAGTGTAGGAATTTTCCTCTTGTGCTTGGTCGTAGGTGAGGAAGAGTGCGGAGGGGGCGGTGGTCGACTGGAGGATGTTTAACAGGTGGTGTGGCCCGCGGAGTAGGTGGTTCCTGTTTAGGGTAGGGGCCCATACGGCTCGCTTGATCCTCATGTCGCTTGGTATTGCTGTCAGTGTGGTTGGAGGCTGAATGCTGGACAGTGTGGGTGAAGGCCGGGTTTTGTGTCGTGGTAATGCGGCGTTGAGTCTCTGGGGAGTACAGGTAGATGGGATTTGGGCCTGATGTAGCTTGACGGTGTGTGTGTATCGGGTGGGTGGGCATAAGAGTCGGCCGGAGGGGGTGGTGGTGGTGGTTCTGAGGGTGGGTGTGGGTGGGGAAGCAGGCGTGCGGGGTGGGCGGGGTCGGTTAGCGCGGGCCGTTGCGCGCGTTGGGGACGCGGAAGAAGGTGAGAACGTCGGAGTGGGCGTGCGTAGGTGTGGAGGGGAGAGGGCAGTGGTAGTGGGTTGTCCTGCGGGGGTGGCGGGGTGGGCAGGGCACGTGGGCTTGGGTGGAAAGGGTGAGGCGGCGGAGGGAAGGGGTGAGGGTTAGCGAGGCGTGGCAGGTGAGATGTCAGGTGTGGTGCAGGGGGTGGTGGAGGCGGTGGAGGCTGAGGTGGTAGGGGAGGTGGAGGGGGATGGCGAGGAGGAACCATCGCACTCATATGTGGAAGTGTCAGGCGGTACGGGAGCAGGGGGGGGTTGGGGTTGTGAGGTCGGTAGTGGTGGTGAGGTGGCAGGAGAGTTGGCTTGGAGGGTAGGTGGCGAGGAGGGAGTGCGATCTTGTGGTGCCATCCCGGTGTTTGGTGGTGGAGTGGTCTGGGCGGTAGCAGGGCTCTGTGCTAGTGGTGTGGGGTGGGCGGTGGGTACGAAGCTAGGGGATGGTGCGGGTGTAGGGGCGATGGCGGACAGTGTGCGGTGCTGAACCCGTGGTGGCCTGGCAGGGGCTGTGGAGTGGGATGTGGCAGGTGGTGTGTGCCGTCGGAGCCGAGGAAAGGTGGGGTGAAGTGTAGGGGGAGAGAGAGATGGTGGTGGTGGGGAGATGCGGTCTCGCGGGGTTGTTTGAATGCTCGGGGATGAGGAGGAGGGTGTGATAGGGAAGGTGAATGAGTTAACCTTGTGGGCGGGGAAAGCGAATGGTGGTGAAGTGATGGCGGTTGGTGGCGCGGGGTGGGAGGTGGAAGGCAGTAGACGGGGGGAGGTGGTTTTAGGAAGTAGGTTAGGGGAAGATGTGGAGAGGGTACTAGAAGGCCTGCGTAGAGGGAGGCCGGTTTTGTGTTGCGGGAGTATAGTGGTGTGTGGGGTGGGAAGGTTAGAACTAGGGGCAGGAATAGGGGAAGGTAGAACAGAAGAGATAGTGAGAGGGGGGGAAAAGGAAAGATGACGTTCTCCCCTGTCGTAGACTGGGGGAGAGGTGAGGTGGCCCCCGCCATTACGGTGGGATGCGGGGGCAGACGGGCGCTTTTTGTATTTCCCTTTTTGTTTTTTCTTCCCCTCGGGCTTAGGGGAATTTGCGTATGGTGGGGGGGTTTGTAAGCGCCCTCGTGTCATTTGGCTGCACTGGGCAGCTTCTAGCTGCTCACGGATGTCGTGGATCAGACATCCGTGGTAGCACGGAGAAAATTCCCACGGGTTGATGGTGATGAGGTCAATGGGGAATTGATTTATTTCGCCGATGCATTGAGGGGTGGCATGGACAGCTAAAAGGCGCCTCATTAAACTGATATCTCTATCCATGTCTCCTGTTGGATCATGGATAGTGAAGTGTTGTCTTACAACACTTGGGAGTACTCTGAGCAGAGTATTAAATGTATGCTGATCCCGGGTTTCTTCATCTGCCTCCGGGTAGGCAGCAGTAACCAGGCGTCTTGCCTGTAACAGGGTATTATCTAAATCCCCGTCATATGCAAAACTATCCAATTTGGATAGAGCCACCACTTTCCCTAATGATGGGGTGATGGCTTGGACAGCGAACTTGGTAAAGTTCTGCCAGGTGAGTTCTGGGACGATTTTCGGCGCAATATTTGCTGCGGCTTTACCCAGTAGTGGTAGTATGACTGCAATTTTTTGTTGGTCATTTTCAAAGCCAATATCTAGTAAGGGTTTAATTATTGGAAGATATGAGTGTATGTCATATTGGTCAGGGTCAAACTTGGGTAACTGAACGTGCGGTTTAGTTGCCATTTTTCCAAAAATTTCCTGCTTACCTCTCTTCTACGCTCGGATCTAGAACCACCGCTGGCCACCAGTGTAATGCTGGGTAGAATTAGGCTCGACTTCTCGTACCTATTTCACCCAACGTGGAGCGGGGTCCTCTTTCGAGACCGGAGCTAGTGCAATAAAGAGAGGCAGGACATAAAAACCTTCGGCAACACCATACACATATATTACCACAGTCAGACACAGGACATTTCAGCAGATATTACAACACAATATAGAGCAATACAAAACCTTATCTAAGATATGTGTATCTCGCAGGATACTGGCTTTCTAGATACTAATGACAACACAACAAATCCTAGTATTAGGAGTGCAGTAAATACAGGTGCGCGCGGAGCGCGTGAGGGGGGGGAAGGAGGAGGGGGGGAGGGGGTTTGTGATTCACTAGGAGGAGGTAGGGGAGACGCGGAGAGTGACTTAAAACGGCGAGGAGAAAGTTATGGTAATATTGGAGGATGCCCGATATTAGCAGGGGAGTCTATGTGGTTTCTGTTAGCGAAGATTCTTTGACAAATAACTCTGATTCTTGATTTGGCTTTAAGAGCGTGACCAAGTCAGGCATGTTATTTGAAGGAGTTACACGAAGAGAAAAGACTGTTACGATATTCTAGTTTAGCCCTAAATATATCAGACTAGTAATACAAATGTTAAACCACACACAAGGCTCTAAGCTGTAGCTGACAAGAATTTTAGACTGCAATTAGCCTAGTCAAAATCTTGAAAGCGAACGATATTATAGGTGTCACGGGTTGAATAACGTATTGTAAATCCTGAACGTGTCTACATAATAGCCTCGTAAATCCTGAATGTAGGAGCTACAACGGTAATCCTGAACGTGAGGGAAAGTAGGCAATACGTATGTGCTACCAGTAGTCCTGGCACAACCAAGTCTCCTTGGTGTTGTCAGTGTGGGTTGGTTGATGCTCCCACCTGTCTTGGGGCAGCAAAGTCTACTTGGTGTTGTTAGTATGGTTTGGTTGATGCTCCCAGTGTCCTGACACAGCCAAGTCCTGGTGTTGTCAGTGTGCTCCCGGCTGTCCTGACACGGCCAAGTCCTGACGTTGTCAGTGTGATGCTCCCAGCTGTCCAGACATGGTCAAGTCTCTGACGCTGTCAGTGTGTGTTGGTTACATTAAAGGGGAATTCAGTTCCAGAGGAAATCTAGTCCTATGAATTCCTGCCCACGTGCGACTGAATACCTTGTATAAGCCGGCCTTACGCTGAAGCTGACGAGCCGCCTTGACTCAGTCAGTGTGGCAAGGACGATGCCGTAAGCAAGCCTGAAGCTGACCAGTTACTAGCAGTCACACTTTTGGTGTCAGTGTGGTTTGAATGTTGCTTTAAATGGCACTGACGCTGACATGCCACCTTGACAGTAGCAACTGTAGCTTCAGTAATGTAAGCTTTGACTGTGTATGACACTGTATGGCAAACATGATGGATAAAGTATTGTAATTCTGAACCTACGATATATAAACTACTTGTAAATACTGAACGTGAGATATATAAATGTTGTAAGCCCTGGACAGGAAGGGTGTAACACAACTGCAAAGCTTAACTGTAAATGATAAAGTGATTCAAACTTGATGGATATGGCATTATAAATCCTGAACATGGGACATAATTATTTGCTACCTGTAAATCATAAAAGTGGGTAAATATACTGTCAGTCCTGGCCGTGAGGGATATTAAGTCTTTTTCTAGGGCACTGTCGTGCCGTGGCGAGTAAGCTTGTGCATCCCAGTGATTAGTGGATCTATACTAGTCAGGTGCAACCATACTTGTCAGGCTCACTGTTCGGGATTAGACGAAAACTGTCCCTCTCGCAAACATACGAGCTAACTGAAGCTTCTGAATATGAACACAGCTGTATGTCTTGAGAGTCAGACATATTTGCCAAAGGTAAATCCTGAACTAAGGAAGAATACTGTAAGCTGAACGTGACTGCTAGGGTACTGTATATAAACCATGACTATTAGATGTATTAGCTAACTGTAAACAATAAGCGTTAAACATAGCCAAATGTAAATCCTGAGTCTCAGACACATTAACAAACTGGGTATTATCAGAGTTAGACCTACTGGCCAATTAACCATCCTGAACGTGAGGGATATTAACCCTTCCGATGCAATGGTTCACCTTGTATAATTTTCTCTTTCATTATCTCATGATGGTTTTATATAATAATGAGATATCATACACTGTCAAACGGATCACAAAGGTTATTAATTATTATTATTATTATAATTATTATTGTTATTATTATTATTTTTATTATTACTATTATTATTATTATTATTATTATTATTATTATTATTGGTAGTAGACGGGGGCGCTCACCATCCACTCACTCGATGTAGTGCTGCTCTCGGGTGTCTGCCCTTTCCTCTCCTCCAGCCTTCTTTCCTTCCATCCTCTTGTCTTTCCTTCATTCTTTCCTTGTCCTTCTATCTGCAAGTGACGTTACATTCCCTCTTCTATCTTTCTTTCATTTATTCTTTCCTCTTGCTTCTGCCTGTGGGTGACTCTACACTAAATGACAAGCCAAATGGTTTCCTGTACACCAGGAAACCATTTACTACGCTGGGTGGTAACCATATAACGAAATTTTGGCGCCTGGTGGTTTAGTGGGTAATTATTGCGCTGCAATCGGATTGAGCCGGTGAAGGTTTATATGCAAGAGGTGGTTGGGGTTTATTGCTCACGGAATGCCGCTCAGGGGTGAGTGAGGCTGGTCACTCTCATCTTAAATGTCAGGACCAACTTGCCTACCCTCGGGCTCCTACGCTCCGCATGGGGCAATGTAGGATTGGATGATGATGGATTATTATTATTATTATTATTATTATTATTATATGGCGGGGGGGACACAATCTGGCCACACTATGGGGTGGTACTACTACTCTGCGGCCAGGTTGTGTTAGGAAGAATACTGCCACCGTATTCCCTGTGTGTCGTAAAAGGCGACTAAAAGGGGCTGGGTGAGGGGACTAGGGACCCCCTCCTCTGTTTTTTAGTTCCTAAAAAGAGACAGGTCAGAGAAAGGGATGAGGGATGGAGTTATCCCCTTACCCTGAAGATTGGGTCTATGAATGTGTGTGGATGTAGTACGATTGAGGCTAAAAGGGAGGAGATTGGGAGAATGTTTGTGAGAAGAAAGTTGGATGTGTTAGCTTTGAGTGAAACGAAGATGAAAGGGAAGGGTGAGTCTTTGTCTGAATGTGTGAATGGAAGATTGTCAGGTGTTGACAGAGGAAGGGCAAGAGAAGATGTGGCCTTGTTAGTGAGTCCGGAAGTACAGCAGTGTGTGATTGAATGGAAGGAGGTGTCATCGAGACTGATGTGGGTGAAAGTGAAATTTGAACGTGAGTTGTGAGTGTTTGTGAGTGCATATGGGCCTGGTAGTGAAAGGGATGAAGAAGAGAGGGAGTCCTTCTGGAATGATGTTGATGAGTGTCTGCAGAGTTTTGGAGCGAATGTGAATGTGGTAATGATGGGAGATCTGAATGCTAGAGTGGGAAATGTAGCAGTTGAAGGTGTAGTTGGTATGCATACTGTGCCTGGAAGAAATGAAAATGGGGAACGAATGATAGCGATGTGTGTTGAGCGAGAGATGGTGATTGGATATACGCTGTTCGAGAAGAAAGATATTTATAAGTATACATGGGTGAGACAGAAGGGTGGAATGGTTGTGGATAAAGCATTGATGGACTATGTGGTTGTGTCTAGAAATGTAATAGGAAGATTGTTGGATGTGGGAGTTCTGAGAGGGGAGGGTGGAGGTATGTCTGACCACTACCTGGTGGAGGGAAAGTTAGGAGTAGGTAAGAGATGGGTGAGAGCTAGGAGAGTTAGGTGTGGCAGGGAGGTTTTGGAAGTGTGTGAGTTGGATAAAAGAGAGAAAATGATAGAGTATCAGGAGAAATTGAAAGATGAGTGGAACGCAATGAAAGATCGGGAAAATGGCAGTGTGGAGGAGGAATGGCAGTTATTTAAGAGTGCTGTGGTGGGGCATGCAGAAGAGGTGTGTGGTGTGAGACATGTGGGTGGTGGTGTAAGAAAAGGAAGTGAATGGTGGTGCGAGGAAGTAAGTACGGCTGTGGCTGAGAAGAGACGTGCATATGAAGTGTGCTGCAGAGGAAGGATGAGATGTCATATGAAAGGTATAAGGAAAAGAGGAATAGGGCGAGAAGGGCTGTGCATGATGCTAAAGTGGCAGCAGATGAAAGGTGGGGTAGGCGGCTGACAGAGAATTTTCAACAGAATATGAAAATGTTTTGGAAGGAGGTGAAAAGGGTGCGAAAGGGAGAGTCTGGGAAGGAAGAACGAGTAAAAGCAGAAGATGGAAGGATGTTAAATGAGATGGATGCAGTAAGGAAGAGATGGGCAGAGTATTTTGAAAGATTGTTAAATGTAGAGGAGGAAAGGGTGGCTGAGATTGTGGCAGATGGAAGGGTGCAAGGAGTAAATGTGTTGGGAGAATTGAATGATTCTTTAATCACGAAGGAGGAAATGGAGATGGCAGTAAAGAAGATGAAAACAGGGAAAGCTGCAGTTATGGATGGGTGTGCTGTGGAATGCCTGAAAGGTGGTGGAGTGACTATTGTTGACTGGTTAGTAAGATTGTTGAATGTGTGCTTTGTGAAAGGTATGGTGCCAATTGACTGGGCAAGTGCTTGTGTGGTCTCATTGTATAAAGGCAAGGGTGATAAGTATGACTGTACTAGTTTAGGGGTATAAGTCTGTTGAGTGTTGTAGGTAAGTGTATGGTAGAGTGTTAATTATTAGAGTTAGACAGGGTACAGAGGGAGTGATTGGTGATGAGCAGTGTGGGTTTAGGAGAGGGAGGGGATGCGTGGATCAGTTGTTCGCTGTGAGACAAGTGTGTGAAAAGTATTTAGCGAAAGGCAAGGATGTGTTTTGGGCATTCATGGATTTAGAGAAAGCGTATGATAGAATTGATAGGGAGGCTTTGTGGACTGTTTTAAGATTGTATGGACTTGATGGTAGGTTACTAAAAGGGGTGAAAAGTTTTTATGTAAATAGTAGAGCGTGTGTAAGAGTGAGAAATGCTGTGAGTGATTGGTTTTCCGTGAGAGTTGGGCTGCGACAGTGATGTGTTATGTCGCCTTGGTTGTTTTAATATTTATATGGATGGTATTGTAAGGGAGGTGAATACAAGAGTTTTAGGTGGAGGTCTGAGTCTGGTGAATGTTGATGGTGGAGAGTGGAATCTGAAGCAGCTGCTGTTTGCAGATGCTGCTGCACTGGTGGCTGATTCAGAGGAGAGATTGAGACAGTTGGTAGAGGAGTTTGGAAGGGTGTGTGAAAGGAGGAAATTGAAAGTAAATGAGAATAAGAGTAAAGTGATGAAGTGTACGAGGTTGGTAGATGGTAGGGGGATGAATATAGTTTTGAATGGTGAGTTGCTTGAGGAGGTAGAGCGTTTTAAATATTTAGGGTCGCATGTTGCTGTGGATGGAAGAATAGATGCAGAAATGAAGTTTAGAATGAATGAAGTAGGTAAGGTGCTGGAAGGAATGAAAAAAGTGTTTAGATGTCGTTCGCTTAGAATGGATGTAAAGAGAAGGCTGTATGAGGGTGTTGTGGTACCGACTGCGTTATATGGGGCTGCAACATGGAATATGGGTGTAGCGGAGAGGAAAAGTTTGAATGTAATGGAGATGAGGTATCTGAGTGACGCATATGGATCGAGTGCGAAATGATGAAATGCGAAGGAGAACTGGAGTTGTTCGGGAAATGGCTGGTAGAGTTGAGCAGAGGGTGTTGCGATGGTTTGGGCATATGGAGAGAATGGATAATGAGCGATTGGTGACAAAAATAACTAGATCTGATGTGAGAGGTGTAAGGCTGAGAGGGAGACCACGAATAGGATGGATGGACAGTGTGAAGAGAGCGCTGGATGCGAGAGGGATGTCTGTTGAGCAAGGAAGAGTGGCTGTGCGTGACAGAAATAAATGGAGAGAAATTGTGAATGAATAAATGATGACGTATCCCTGAGGGGATATTCTCCCGCATTCGGTCTGATCAGCTAGTCAGGTCAGGTGCGGGTAAGGGGATGGGTCTATTATGATGTGGCAGGGGTGAACCAGCTCTGCTGTCGGGCCCTGCTGCGGATGTCACTGACTGCACTGCGCAGTTGACCCTTGTGCGGTGTGATGCGGTGAGGATCTGTCCGTTCTCCCTTTTGGGGCTAAGATGCGAATGAATGTGTTTGAATGGATGAGTAATGGGGAGTGTGTCGTCCTGTCTCGGCTACCTCCCTTTCCTTGGGGAAAGTAGCCTTGGTATATAGACAGACAGATAGAGATTATTAAATAACTAGTTGTTATAAAGACACTCTCCATATAATTCACTGGGGTACCAGACCTAAAGTATTCTATTCTGGCTAACTCTTCAAGAGTTAACCAGAATGAAATGTTTGAGGTCCTCTTCAACACCCCTCTGCCTTCCACCATCAACAATTCCTCGCACGACTTTATGCTGCCAACCATGATCTCCACCCATGTCCCATCGCCACCATTCCTCATCCCTCTCTTACCTTCCCCACAAAACCTCTCCCTTATCCAACAAGTAAATTCCTTCTCATACTCCACTTTGATGCGTTCCTCTGCGTCTTCATTAAAAGTTCAAAGCTTATGATATATCGCCAGTGAGATCTGTGGCCAAACATAGGGAAATGAAGGCTGGTCCTCTGGTGGTGGTGGAGTGATGATGGACACAGGGAGAGGTATACTGTAAGTGTGAGGAGGGGAAGGGATGTAATGGTTGAGATTGTTATGTGGAATGTGTGGTTCAGAAAATATAGGTAGTATTTGAGGGTGGAATGCATGAGCTGCGCTGTGTGAGCAGGAAGCGATTAATAAGGAAGGATTTATGGGTACTAAGATGAGTGAATGTATAAGATGGGATGTACAGGTAGGAAAATATAGGCTATGCGGGGATGTGTGGGTAGGCAAGGATGGACATTATTTTTTATGTTACTGACTAGGAGTAAGATCTAGAAACGAGAGGATAGTGATGGAAACTGACGTTCTGGTTGTTGCTGAGTAACCCCGGTCTGTGTGGCCGAGCAGACCTATCAGCCGCAGGCAAGCAACCACCCCTGCAGGGATTCCTTTGTGGAAGAAATAGCCACTGCGAGGCGTGGGGAATGGCGTGGAAGTTTGGTTCCCGGATGGAGTTCGTATGTGTATCTCTTCATGCAGTTAACAGCGGCATCATATTAGGCCCGAGAGTACCCGTTATTGGGTTATATGGTTACCAAGACGTCTAGGTAAAAGGGTGTAGGTATGATGTGTCGATATTAGTGGACACAAAAAGGAGAATTCCAGTAAGGTGGTGGAGAGGGCGAAAACCTGTAGAATGAAGTCGTATGAAGGGAATGGCGTGTGGGTTGAAAAAATCTGCGTAGACTTAGTGTAAAACGATATAAAGTGGTCTGTAGATAACGAAGGTAAACTCAGGATTTGGTGCTGCGATGTAAACACAGGATTATTAATGTAAGGGTACGTGTGAATGGAGGTGTATAAAGAAATGAGGATCTGGACATCCACTAAGTATGAATACCGATGTATGAAGAAGCGTAGACGGTCATACGTGCATGAGTAGGGATGTGGACCTACAGATGTGTCGACAGAAATATGCGGGTATAAGTTTGCATATGGAAAATATTGGTCGAGAAGTGTCAAGAGAGATGAGAAGACGGGAATGAACGGATACTGATGCGAGATGATGTTTATGTGTTAATTAAACTAACTTACGAGATGCTAGAAAAGTTAAATATACTTTATTAACGATGACGAATGTTGTGTGTGTGTGTGTGTGTGTGTGTGTGTGTGTGTGACATGACAACTTCGCAATACGCCGCCACTGGTGTAGGTGCAGGAAGGGGAGAGGGGGAGGTGATAGGCCCGACCCAGTCCCTCCATTCTTCACCTCAAGTCATGCTGTCATCATTCACTTTCACCTTTAACATATTCATAATTCCCTTTTCTTCCCTCGCCAGTAGTTTACTCTTTCTTCACTCACGGTACATCCTCTCCTTATTTCCTTCTCCCTCTTCCCGTTCTTCCTCTTACCCTTATATTCTCTCATTTAACTTCATTCACTCCCTTGATTCCTCATCCTTCCTTCTTCCTCCTTCATCATTCCTCCTTCCTTTCCTCAAACTGCTCCACGGTTCACCCTTTCTTCCCTTCCTCTCCTGTCCATCCCTAATCCCGCCACTTTTCTTCTTCCATCTCTCCGTTAACTTATATCCTCATTCCTACCTTCCCTCCTCTTATCTTTTCCCGTGCCATCCTCTTTTTCCACTTCCCTCTCCGTCCATCTCTAGCAAACGTCTAGCAAATGAAACGTCTGCACAATGGAGTTACAACAGACTGGGATACAGCAAGTGACTAAATGACCCAGGGATCAGTCTTCAGACCCTTCTTTATGGCATACACTGGTGGCCTTGACGTATGGATTAGAACCTGTACACTTTGTTGATGACATAAAACTAGGGAGAATAATTACAGCATCAGCTGGAGCAGGAGCAACAGGATAAATAACACGTCATTTAGATTAGGCTTTATAATACAACCATCTTGCTCTAGTGAGACCTCATTCAAATTACATATTGCAGTTTTGGCTCTGCACAATGACAGAAAAAAAAATGCTTACACAAGAATGTCCAAAGTACTATTATGAGTATCTGTCTACCTATTTGCCTGTCTATTTGTTCCTTCCACATAAAACAGGTAAAACAAAAAAAATCTTCCCTAAACAAGCGTCGACTCAGTGGAAAATTTTTTCAGTCAATCATTTAATTACTTTTAAGTTGTTTACGTGTATAGGATACTTGTTAAAAACGCCGAGTCTAATGTCAGCAATTTTTTCTGTAGAGTCAAGAGACCTCCACACGTTTCCTGTCTATTGTGAGAGTATGTCTAATGCATACAAGCAGTCAGGCTGAATGATGTGGGTGAAAGAATGGAAGGCAGGAATATGGAAGGGATGCATATATAAAAGTAAACTGGGAAAAAAGAAAGAAAGAAAACACCGTATAAATGAAGGAGAAAGAAATGAGGAAAAAAGGAGAAAAGAAGAAATTTACTGAGTGATGAGGTACAAGTGGAGCAGTATTAATATTGCTATGAAGGGAGATTAGCCAGATAGGTAGTCTCGTACCTTTGAGATGCTTCTCGTACCGTAAGTTCTGGTACGAGTCATCAGAGTTGCCAGTTTGCCTGTTGTTTGTGAGCGAAGTTATTTCGTAAGTTATGCATTAATTTTTATGCTCTTTTTCTCTATAATGTTTTATTTAAGTGATTGCTCGTTAAATCATGTAATTTAACCCTTTAACCGCGGGTGTCATTCCAGAATGACAGTGACAAAACTGGACCAAACCGCGGGTGTCATTCTGGAATGATCGTGAATATTTTGAACACCGCGCGTTTTCCCGGCGCGCAAATAGTCTCACGTAAGAATAGCTGTCGAGTTCTTTCACGCCAGCCATCCCACACCTCCCTCCTCCAACCCCGAGGGGGCACCCCCCACCCCTGCCCTGACCCACGTCAGTCAGTATCTGTCCAGCTCTGTGCGTGATAATGGCGCTCCGTCCCGACCCATCGTCGCTCGCTTCCTCCTCTACAATGATTAGTGCTAGTGTTCCCTCTACCTCTACACCAGTAAAGGAACTGCCGACGGCGAGGCAGAAGGGGTTGAGCACTCCTGAAATTAGAACTGAGCTGGACAAAACTGTAAGTACTACTCTTGATTGTGGCAGTGAAAGTGACACACTCACAGCAAGCAGTGATAATTTGGCAGTGATTGGTGGTGAACCATTTTCCATTGATAGTGACAGTGTTGAAAGTGATCGTGTTGATTCCCCCCCACCACTCCCAACTTACTCTGGGAAAGGAAAGGCTCCTATGGGCAAATCTGGTATTGCACGTGGGAAGGGAGTGAAGCGCAGGCTCACGTCTCCCACACCAGGCCCTAGTATGCATTCCCCATCAATTTCCCGTTCCCCTAGCCCTATTGCCCTCACATCATCATCATCATCATCTGTCGTGCCCTCTCCTCAGTCTACATCATCTGAGGAGTACGAATTACCAAAGCCTGCAAAGCGAGGGAAGGCAGGCCGTGCAGGCAGGCCGTGCAGGCAGGCCTAGAACAAAGGGGATGCGTGGCAGTTGGAGGGCAAAGCTGGGCGATAAGCAAGGCGATAAGCGAGGTGATAAGCAGGGTAGAAAGGGTCTAGTTTCACCACGCACCAGGTCAGAAACCCCCCCGCCTGCCCCCCGCTCAGTTCCCTCACCCACGCCACCCCCCCACTCACTGCCACCACACTCACCCCCCTCCCCGTTACCTCCTGCCTCACCCACCTCCCGCTTGCCTCCTGCCTCACCTCCTGCCTCACCCATTGCCTCCACCTCAGCTCCTTCTCATGGGGCAACGAGTGGAATGCAACCTGCCCCTGCCACTGAACCACTCACAGGGCAAGTGGATGCATTTGTTTGGTCTGACGGTGGAGATTTCCAGCCACACAATCCACCGTTTGATATGACAAATGCTGGAATACAGCCTGCCTTCCCATGCAATGCAGGTGATGACTTTGTTGATTACTTCCTGGCCTTCATGGATGATGAAATTGTGCAGCATGTCAGCGATGAGACCAATAGGTATGCAGCTCAGTGTGCAGCAGAAGGGCTGGGACCTATTGGCTCACCAAAGCAAGTGTCATGGTTGCCTGTCGGGATCAGAGAGCTGTATGTGTTTTTTGCACTAATGTTTTTGATGCCCCATATAAAGAGACATGAGTTGGAGGAGTACTGGCTCGTGGATGACATAACTACTATCCCAATATTCGGGAAGTATATGTCACGGGATCGGTTCCGACAGCTGCTTGGATACCTGCACTTCGCTGACAATGACAACCCGTCCCAAACTGACCCTTTGTGGAAAGTGAGGGATTTTCTCAACAGGATTAGGGATCGATTTATGCGATTTTTCAGGCCTATGCAGAAAGTCGTCATAGACGAATCCCTGGTATTGTTCAGAGGACGTCTCAAATTCATGCAGTACATCCCCAGCAAACGCCACCGCTTTGGGATAAAGTTCTTTGTGCTGTGTGACTGTGAGACGGGGTATATCCTGGATTTTGTCATTTACTCGGCTAGCACAATGGATGTGAACAGGAAAGACCCCCTTGGCTTCTCTGGCTCCATTGTAAAAGTGCTGATGGAGAGGTATTTTGGTGGTAATCATGTGCTGTACACAGACAATTATTACACAGCACCGAAACTCTCCAAATACCTTGCTGAACACGGCATTGGCACTGTTGGCACTGTACGGAGCTATAGGAAAGAGTGGCCTAGTTTCCCCGAAGCATCATCATCATCCAGGGGAGATGTTCACCTGAAGAAGTCAGACAAGCTTCTTGCGATCAGGTGGCATGACAAGAAGGTCGTGAATATGATCAGCACCATCCACAAGGGGGAATTGAAGAGAACTGGGAAGGTCAGCTACAGGATGGGAGAGCCAATCATGAAGCCTGATGCCGTCATTGATTATAATGTAAATATGAGACATGTTGATAAGTCTGATATGATGATTGGTGAAATCGACTGTCTCAGGAGAAACATCCGATGGTACAGGAAGGCTTGCCTGCACATGCTCGATATGTGCATGCTCAACGCCTTCATTCTCTACAAGACACAAGTCGGGGGCATAAGGCAACCATCACTGAGACAGTTTTCCAAGACTGTCGTGCAGCAGCTACTTGCACGATTTGGTCAGGTGATGGCATTGATCCTGAGGTGACACTCTGACACACAACCTGACCGTCTTGAGTGCCACAATTACATGAGCCGGCACCAGCTTGTGAAATTGCCTCCTACAGCAGGCGGCAGGTTGTCACAGGGCCGCTGCAGAGTATGTTCTACCACCACACGGAGGCCTAGGACGAGAAAAATGAGCACACACCAGTGCCTTGAATGCCAAGTCGCTCTATGTGTAACTCCGTGCTTTGCCGAGTACCACTCTCTGAGTAAATACTGAAAGTGACAGTGATATATAGTGATGCGACAGTGATGTGCTTTGCCAATAATTGTATAATGGATAATGTAGTAATAAGGGATATTTTGCCTAGAAAAAAAAGGAAATATTGGCCAGTATAATAAGTGATATTGTAATAAGAGAATCTGCGGCACTTGTGGAATTCTGCGGCACTTATGTAATTCTGTGATGCGCCAGTGACGCAATATAGTAATAAGTGCATTGTAAATATAATGTATATTGCCCATATTATATGTAAAATAATATTAGAAGTTAGAAAGAATGAAAAGATCGCATGAAACGTCAGTGAGCGGGTGCCGCCGCAGTGAAGTGAGGCGCAGCCGCAGTGAAGAGCGGGCGCAGCCGCAGGGAAGTGCCTTTTACCTACCTCAGTGAACACAGAGTGGGTGTTTATCGTATGTACAGTGTTCATATATGTTTATATTACTATTATGAGAGAGTGGTTGGCATTTGGTACTGGTGTGTGGGGCGTAAAATAGTTATTTCACACCCCTCACTTCTAACGGCTCTCCCTGTCCTGTGAAAGTCAACAAAGTCATGAAACCTACATCAATGGAAAGCTGAAGGTTAGTACTTTCTAATGGTACCTTATTTTTTTCTCTATCTTTATTCTGTGCAGAGTTATTAAGGTTTAAAGGTTTGTTTACATTTGGCTGAAACCCCCGCGGGAGAGGACAGTCAGACCAAAACAATATCCGCGGTTAAAGGGTTAAGTTCGTATGGTAAATGACTTAGAGTGTTATGTAATGTAAGACAACACTGGCATGTTTGGGGCTGTTTCCGAGTTGGCAACTGTTGCCCGTCGAGAGTGAACACGAAGTTTCGAGAGTAATGTAAGCTTATATAAGATGGGGTAAAGATTATTACAGACTTTGATGCATGGTCGTGAAGAGGGTGGACGTGTTTTTCGCTGCGCTCTTCTCTAGTATTCAGGGCTGCCTCACTGGCATTAGCTTCTTTTTTTTCACCCTTCTGGTGACGCTTAGGTTTAGCTAGTACTCAGTTACCTCCCCTCCCTGTTAGTCTTGAACAGTAGGTGTCTGTTCAAATAAACTGAGTTTACCTTTGCTTATCGCCCACGGAGGGTCCCCCCCACTGATCGCTCTGGGGCGTGAAGAAACACGGTCGGGCCTCCCTGGAGTGGTTTGAGAGGGCAACCTCAGACTTAGGTGTGTGGTCCCCGGTTGTTTGTCCCTTGCTTGTTTTCTCTCCTTCTTCCCACTTCCCCCGCTAGGGGGGAGTGGTACTATGGAGGACGCCCCTACTGCCTCCCCCCCCCTCAGGGGGGGAGGTAGTCCTGACTGACCCCCGACTTCTACACGGACTGACAACCCCCAGACAGAACGGCCCCAGACTCGTTTGCCCCATGATGTTCCTGTAAATAATGCGGAATATGTGATCATCACTGCTCTAGGTTCCACTCCCTTGAGCAGTCTCAATCCCTTCATGATCAAGAAGGTTATTGATGGCTGTGCTGGGGAGGTGGAACAAGTCAAAAAACTTGGGAACGGAGACCTCCTCATAAAAACTTGTACCTCATCTCAAATTAAGGACTCGTTGAAGCTGCGCAAGTTTCATTGCTATGATGTCGAAACCAAGATCCCAACATCCATGAATTCCTGCAAGGGGGTTATCACTTGCAGGGATCTCATGGTGATGAGTGAGGAAGAGATCATAGATGAACTCGCTCAGCAAGATGTCATTGATGCTAAATTCATAACTCGCTACTCGGAAGGTGTCAGGACAAAGACAGCGACCATTGTTTTGACATTCGGTAAAGTATCACTTCCTAGCAATGTAAAAATTGGTTACGAAATTGTTCATGTGTGGCCATACATTCCCAACCCTTTCCGTTGTTTGAAATGCCAGTTATATGGGCATGGTGCCAAGACTTGTCGGGCTTCCCAGCCAGTGTGTGGCAAGTGTGCAAGCCAAGGTCATGAGGCGGAACATTGCACATCTGAGACGGTCTGTTGCTTCCACTGCAAGGGCAATCACTCCACTTCCTCTAGGGATTGTCCCAAGTGGAAGGAGGAGAAGGAGGTCTGCACAGTGAAGGCAACGGAGGGCATTTCCTACTACGAAGCTAGGAAAAAGGTGAAGGAGTTGCATGCAACTCCCACGCCAAATAGGTCCTATGCTTCGACGGTAATGTCCCGTCCTGTGATGTGCTCTGTAGAGACACAGACTGATCCTGTCCTTCTCCCTACTGCCACTCACAGTACATCTCCATCTCGACCTCCTGTCCACTCCAACTCTCTCACTGACATCCCTAAGGTTTCAACCTATTCTCAGGCTGCTGCTGCCTCTCCATCAGTATGGCCTAAAGCGAAACCCGACAAATCTAGTAAAAGTAACATGACCACCCTCACAAAACAGTCTCGTCCTCACGTTTTTCCAGTTCCCGCCCCAGCGAGGGAGAGGAAGGTTAGCTCTTCCCCGGGGGGGTCAGGGAACCTCGTAATTGACGATAATATGGAGGTTTCCGTGAACAAGCACCGGGATAGGTCCCCCGGTAGTCGCTCGCCTGCTGGCAGGCGACAAAAAAAGACAAAGCACACTGGCCCCCAACGAAAATCTTAAACCGTCGCTTTCACTGTATTACAGTGGAATTGTAGAGGTATTGGGAATAAGTTACAAGATATAGCAATCTTGCTTTCTATACACAGGCCAGACGTTATTTGTTTACAGGAGATGCGCCTGGAGGATCATCCTGATCCTCCACAGTTCAAACACTACCACTCGTATAGAAGATATGAAGGTCACGGAGTAGCCATTTACACACACAAATCACACCCACAAACGGAAGTGATTCTAAATTCTACTCTGGAAGCTGTCGCGTGCAGAGTAAAATTTAATAACACGTATCTGTCTATTTGCTCTCTCTATTGTCCTCCATATGGCCCCATTGATAGTGATGCTTTAAATTCACTAGTTGAACATCTACCTGGGAATAAGTTAGTGTTGGGCGACTTTAACGCCCATCACTATCAATGGGGTAGCTTGAGGATCGATGGTCGTGGGGAGCAAGTAGCCGACCTAATACTACAGTCCAACCTCTGTCTTCTGAACGATGGTAGAGCGACTCGTGTAGATGATCGTACTGGTAACTTTTCGGCCATTGACTTATCTTTGGCCTCCCCTGGTATACATCAAGATCTCTCATGGGACCCTTACGACGACTCCTTGGGAAGTGATCATTTACCCATCTGTCTTTCTTATACACGCGACATCATTTCGGACCCTCCACCTCCAAAATTTAACTATAAGAAAGCAGATTGGGGATCCTTCTCAAGGATCGCCAATTTAGATATATCTGGGGAGACCATAGATGTTAAGGTCGAAAATATAACTACTTCCATATTACATGCAGCTGAGGCTGCTATTCCCAAGACTTCTACAGTTCATGCGAAGCATAGAGCACATTGGTGGACACCGGATTGCCGACAAGCTTTAAGAAAACGCAATAGGAGATACAGGATTTTTGATAGTCAGCCCACTGAGGAAAATTTTATTGTATACAAACAGGCACGAGCTGAGGCAAGGAGAATAATAAGAAGGGCTAAACGTGACTCCTGGCGGTCCTTTGTGTCCATGGTGACTCGTACAACACCATTACATAAAGTCTGGTCCACTATAAGATTATTAAATAATAAACGCCCATACTTCCCTGTCACAACCTTGCAGGTGAATAACACCACCTATGACGAGCCCGTGGACGTTGCTAACATCCTCACCAGGAGTTTTTCTCATGTAAGTAGCTCAGCCAATTATGACCTGCGTTTCCAACATCATAAACGCACGGCTGAGCTACAGATATTAGACTTTGCCACAGAAGACGTAGACTCCCCGTACAACCAAGAGTTTACGCTAGATGAACTGCTCCTTGCCCTTAAATCCTGTAAAGACACCAGCCCTGGACCAGACACCATCACGTACGGTATGATCCAGCATCTTAATCAGGACAACCTGATTAAGATGTTAGCATTGTACAATGAGATTTGGGCATCTCAAACGTTCCCAAACTCATGGCACTTTGCGCACGTCATACCGATACCCAAAGAGGCTGGTCGTCTTATGAATCCCACTTCATTTCGTCCTATTGTGTTGACTTCTTGTCTATGTAAGGTCATGGAATGTATGGTTAACAATAGGCTTCTTTTTGTTTTAGAGTCGAAGAATTTGTTAAATGATCAACAATGTGGCTTCCGTAAATACAGAAGTTCACTAGATCATTTAATGAATTTGGAGCATTGTATTGCAGAGACATTTGCCAATAAAGAATTCATGATAGGGGTGTTCTTGGACATTCATAAAGCCTATGACATGACCTGGCGACACGGTATGCTAATGAAGCTCTATGCTTATGGTTTAAGAGGAAATTTGCCTGTTTTTATTTCAAATTTCTTAAGGGACAGAACTTTCTCTGTCAAATTGCCCCGTAACGTAACATCGGATATATTTATCCAGGAAAACGGGGTGCCACAGGGAAGTGTGCTTAGTCCTACTTTATTTAGTATTATGATCAATGATATTCTGTCATCAGCTCCCATCCCGAGGAATCTTAAATACTCGCTCTACGCTGACGATTGTGCAATATGGCACTCTTCCTGTAATGCACAATTTTCGGCTGGGCGGATTCAAGCAGCCCTTGACTCCGTCCACCAATGGGCCTTGCAGTGGGGATTTAAGTTTTCCGTCCGTAAGTGTGCCGCTGTAGTTTTCACTAATCGTAACGTACCTAATTTGTGCTTAACTTTGGATAATCAGGCGGTACCTTTTCAAAATTCTGTAAAATTTTTAGGAATACATTTTGATCGAAGAATGAATTTTAAATTTCACGTTAATACTTTGCTTGCTCGTTGTGATAAACCGTTAAATGTCCTCAAGTACCTAGCGGGTACTACCTGGGGTGCCGACAGAAAATCTTTATTAATGGTGTATAAGTCCCTTATTCGATCAAAGCTAGACTATGGCGCACAGGTGTATGGCTCGGCATCCGATGCCACGCTGAAAGGATTGGATGTGTTGCAGAATAAATGTTTGCGAATGTGTCTTGGAGCCGTCCGGTGTACCCGTGTGGCTCGTATGGAAGTGGAGGCGAATGTGCCTCCCCTCCGTATTCGCCGTGACCACCTGGCCTTGTCCTATAGTGTAAGGACATTTAGAAAAAGTAATATCTGCAATGTGGCCTGTACCCCCCTGCGTCAATACCACCACCTTCTGCGGGGGGTGCATCGGCCACTTGCCATTCGCCTCCACTTACTGACTCAGGAGCTTGGTGTGGACCCCAGTGACTGTGACAAGTTGGTGTTAAAAAATATAGCGCCTTGGGAGCCACCTGCCTTTACTGTTGATGTTACATGGCTCCCAGCACCAAAGGCCAAGGCGCCGGAGGCGGAGGTCCACCACTTGTTTCATAACATCATCATTCGTCACTAGGGGTCCCACCACTTGTACACCGACGGCTCCAAGTCGAGTGAATGTGTGGGTGCAAGTGTGTGGTCGACTGAATGTGCCCTCAGGTATCGGTTGCCGACTCATACATCTGTGTTTACCTCAGAACTTTTTGCCATTGACAAAGCCATGGACTATGCTCTCAATTCTAGGCATGATTCATTTGTCATATTTTCAGATTCAAAATCAGCCCTTCAGGCAATTGCATCTTGTACTACGGACTCTCACGAGATCCAGGGCCGCATCGTTAATAAGTTGCATTCATGCAACAAGTCATTCACGCTGCTCTGGGTGCCTGGTCATTGTCGTATCTACGGTAATGAGCAGGCTGACTTACTTGCAAAGTCGGCTGTAGAGCTCGAGGAGACTTGGGACGTTCCTCGTGATCTACGGTCGAGTCTCTCTCTCGGAAAGAAATCAATAAATCTTCTGTGGCAAGGTCAGTGGACCAGACTAAATATTCCAACCTGTAAGCCGTACCTGGGCGACTGGGATACCGCCAACCGCCCCAGTCGCCTGGAAGAAAAAGTGTTGGCACGATTACGGCTTAATGCCACCGTTGTAACACACATGAAACCTTATATGGAAAAACGATTCCCACCGCACTGTGACATCTGTGATGCGGTGTTATCTATCAGTCATATCATCCTGCGCTGTCGGCGATTTATTCGTGAACGTGCTTCACTTATAAATTACTGCGGTGCAGCAGACGTCCCCTTCACCCTTTCCACCATCCTGGGTGATGGGGACATTGTTATGACTGATAAATTGATGGCTTTCTTGAGAGAGACCGGACTGATCAGAGTGATGTGACTTTTTTTCTGTGTGGTTGTGGTTTTTATCAACGGTCAATATGTATATATTGTAATATTAATTAGGGTTGACAGTTGACATATTATAAATAGTTCCTCCTCCCACTGATCTATTTCTAATATAGATATCCCTTACATTAAACCCCGTTCCTCGACTAACAGTCACCAGCTGATGAGTGCAAGTGTGCAATATAGAAAGGTATTGGGCTCTTGCAGTCGTTGGTGGTCTGCTGGGCGAGGTTCTTCACTTTTTGTACAAAATATGTAAATACATTATACCATCTTGCTTAAGTTATTCTAATTAGGGCCGACAGCTGACGTATATGGAAATGTTCCTGACTCGTCTGGTTCTCTTTCATATATTGATGTCCCCTATATTAGGTTGTGCCTCGACTGACAGTCACCAGGTGATGAGTGCAGGTATGTCATGTAGAAAGACATTACATATCTGCAGTCAATGGTGTTCTGTTAGTCGAAGTATTTTTACCATTAGTGTAGGTCTAGCTATTTGTCTCTGTAGGATTTAGTATAGGTTAGCGATTTGTCTGTTAGGTGATTAGTTTTAGGGTCTTTACAGTAGGCATTTTAGTTTATAAGTAATATAAGGTTAAAAAAATAAAAAAATAAAAAAAAAAGAATAAAAATAAAATTACAAAAAAATAATAAAATTAAAATTATTATATATATATGTACGTGTGCATGAAAGTGTGTATGTTCATATGCATGGATGTGTGTATGTATGTATGTATGTATATATATATATATATATATGTTCATATATATATGTATATATGTGTAAATATATATACATGTATATAATTTGCCTTAATGACCAGGGGCTCCGGCCTCAATGGTCGATAGGCAAAAAAAAAAAAAAAAAAAAAAAAAAAAAATATTACAAGTTTAGTGAGGTGTCAAGTCAGCATGAGTAAAGTGCAGTCTGAGTGTGGTGCAATGTCAGTGTCAGTGAAGATTGTATATTTTTGGTACTAGTGAAAACAGCGGCAAACAGTGACGCGTTATTGAAGTTTGTATATCATTGGAACTTGAGAAAACAGTGAAGTGACAAGCATTAAGTGTAATAACTGTGAAGTGTTGTTAAGCATTAAGTGTAATAGCAGTTAGTAAAGTGTGTATAGCCCCAGTGCTTGTGAGAACAGTGAAGTTGTAAAGCATTAAGTGGATTACTTGGAAAATAAAGACTGTGAACTTCAAGGAGCCAGTGTTTATTTTCGCCTCAGCCTATCTTGTGTACTGTACACCTAAGGCTGACCATAGGAAGAACAACACACTGGACAACGTCCTTCCTGTACTGTACTACTGCTGTTGGAGCCTGTGGCAGTGTGGGATAAGGACGTAACAATATTATCACTCCGCTAGAAGCAGGACAAAAGGAGCTGCTTAATATTCTGAAGGTGTGATGCGGGAGGGGGGGGAATATGGGAAGGAATTTGGCACAAGGAAGAACAAACACCATAAATATATGTCGGAAAAATATATAAAAGAAGGAGAGGAGGGAGTGTGAGGGAAGAAAATGGGAGAGGGAGCGAGGGGAAATGAGGGAAGATGAGATGTAATGAGGAGGAAAATGTGGAGTAAGAGATTTATCCGTCCATTTCCATCCTTATCTGCTTGTCATTTCTATACCTGCCAATTTATTCAATTTCTATGTGGTTGAGGTCTCTCTCTCTCTCTCTCCCTCTCTCTCTCTCTCTCTCTCTCTCTCTCTCTCTCTCTCTCTCTCTCTCTCTCTCTCTCTCTTTACTTTTGTACTCCCTAATCCTTTCCCTATGGTTATTAGCATGTTAAAGCAACATTATTTTTCCTTGTTCGATTAATAAAATATCTTTGCCCACTGTCTTCCTAAAGCCGTTCTGATTAGTTTTAACTTTTGCTTTAATACTACTAGTTTAGTGCTGATACTTCTTCTTTTACTGAAGTAAGCTACTTACTGAACTGAGCTCCATCAAATCTCAATACAAATCACTCCAAGTCACAGTCATAGAGGGAAGGTGTGCTAAAAATTATTCCCACCAATGCACTAATTCTTGAAGTAATTTAAGTCTCTCTTGAGTAGGTGGAACTGAGTGTGGAATCGTGCTTGAGTCTGGGGTATGACACGAAAGTACTGTATATACTGTGACTATGAGTATTCTTGATGAAGTTGTACATCTCTCATGAAATTGGTATGGGGTGCAATAAGTATCTGGGGAGAACGGTGATGACTTACTATGTTGTGCTGGGTTGGTGGTAGGTAGTGGGGCTGAACAGGATGAAACACTGTGTGAATAAACGAGTTGTATGGGGTACGATGTTTGTACTTCGAATATCTGTAGAGTAGAAAAACGAGCATTGATGGAATGGGGTTAGTGCGATTTGTTGGGATGGTTGTGGGCAGTGGGCTCGGCAGGGGGACAGTACACTCTGTGAAGATCAGTATTTTAGGATGAACAATGAGCAGGTGATGATAACTGAAGTCTACGTTTACTAGTCTATCTATCTATATACCTAGGGTGCTTCCCCCATGGAAAGGGAGGTAGCCGAGACAGGACGACACACTCCCCATTTACTCATCCATTCAAACACAGTTATTCGCATCTTAGCCCCAAAGGGGAGAAGGGACAGATCCTCACCGCACCACACCGCACAAGGGTCAACTGCGCAATGCAATCAGTGACATCCGCAGCAGGGCCCGACAGCAGAGCTGGTTCACCCCTGCCACATCATAATAGACCCATCCCCTTACTCGCACCTGACCTGACTAGTTAATCAGACCAAATGCGGGAGAATATCCCCTCAGGGCTGGGTCATCATTTATTCATTCACAATTTCTCTCCATTTATTTCTGTCACGCACAGCCACTCTTCCTTGCTCAACAGACATCCCTCTCGCATCCAGCGCTCTCTTCACACTGTCCATCCATCCTATTCGTGGTCTCCCTCTCAGCCTTACACCTCATCAGATCTAGTTATCTTTTTCACCAATTGCTCATTATCCATTCTCTCCATATGCCCAAACCATCGCAACACCCTCTGCTCAACTCTACCAGCCATCTCCTGAACAACTCCAGTTCTCCTTCGCACGTCATCATTTCGTACTCGATCCATACGCGTCACTCCACACATACTCCTCAGACACCTCATCTCCATTACATTCAAACTTTTCCTCTCTGCTACACCCATATTCCATGTTTCAGCCCCATATAACGCAGTCGGTACCACAACTTCCTCATACAGCCTTCTCTTTACATCCATTCTAAGCGAACGACATCTAAACACTTTTTTCATTCCTCCCAGCACCTTTCCTACTTCATTTATTCTGAACTTCACTTCTGCATCTATTCTTCCATCTATAGCAACATGCGACCCTAAATATTTAAAACACTATTATACATATAATAGTTGATTATATGTATAAATAAATAAATGAATGAATGAATAAATAGATAAATAAATAAATAAATATATATAACAGCAAAATAAGCACGTGCTGCCGTTATACCCAGTGTCTTACAGCACAGGTAAACACGTGACCACCAGAGAAAAACCCAGCGACCAACATCCCTGTCTAACAGGTCCAAATCCTGCCCCAGCCTGTCTCCTCATATCCCGTTTCACAAATCCTGCAGCTAGCAATGCTGAGCAATTTTAGAGCATCAGTTACATAAATTTTTGGTGGTGGCAACCGGAGAGTGATGAATTAGTGTGCGTTTGGTGGTGGTGGGGTAATATCAATTGAATGTTTACCTCCATTCATTCCTCCCCACCACCATTCCTGTGTTCGCTCCCTGCCACCCTGGTCCACTACGCGGGAATTAAGTCTTGCCTCTTTATACTTCCTCTTGAATAATTAAGAATAATACAGAGGAGTCTTGAATGAGGGAGGAGAGAGGAGAGGAGGAGGCTTGACGGTACAAAGGATTACGTAGGAAAGCATACAGCAACAGACTAATGTTCCCGTCGAGGCTGTTTGTTAAAGTCAAGACCATAACTATATCTAATTTTATGAACTGAAGACAAGGACTGCAAACCAAGAATGTTCTCTCCAACCTACCAAACCTTCCAGCCAAAGCAGGCAGGAAATGGTGAAAATTTAATTATGTATCACTTAAAAACTGCCATGGTAATTTATAGGAACGAATGAAAAAAAAAAAAAATGTGTTCTAAACTATCTTAATCGCCGTGATTTGAAAGAAAGGACACCTAGTTGGATTTTCGTTTTATTCAGCTATGAACATGTTTGACTGGATGTTCAAAGCTCAGTACTTATCCTATCAACCTTATGTTACGAGCTGTTGTGCTGCAATCTACTACATGCCTACGGAAGTTGCTGGAGTTGATTGAGTAATTAAGTATGCAGATGAGGTTCCGTTACTTGCTAACTGTAGATAAGAACTCTGCAGACTAGTTCAATTTTGCTGACGTCTTTGAGCATCGTGACATGAAAGTAATGTAGACAGAAGTAAAATTATCGTTGTTAAGAGACAAGGTGGATTCCACTGTGATATTATGATGAATGAACAGACTTGAAATGGTGAGAGTTTATGTGGCTGTTGGCAATAATGTTCCTTAACCACGGCCTGCCTGACCCAGCAGACCCGTCGATGTCAGATAAACAATAATTGCTACTACAGGGTTGTCCCATAGGTTCCCTGCACTGCTGGTGCTGAGTTTAAGTGCTTTGGTGCAGTGATAAGAGACGATGAAAAAAAGACGGTGATCCATCTCACTTTTCCTGTCCTCTTCTGTTAACCTCCTCTACTATACTCTCCTTTTGAAAGTAGAATTAGTATCAGCGACCTATCCTCCAGCCCCGTAACAATCAAAAAGTTGTGTGACCGTAGCAATGAGATGCGTATGTCCGAAGGAAGTGGAAATTAAGGTGTCACAAAGAAGGAAAGTGGCTGGTGCTATGAAGGCCTTGATACGAAATAGCAGTCTAAGTGTGACAGCAGCAAGAGCACTGCAAGAAGGAGTTTTAGTACCCGCATTAACAAATGGCTGTGTGACACTCGTGTGGCATGAAAACGAAGGATCAAGAGCAGTGGAGATGGGTTTACAGGAGGGAGACGGGATGGGATGTGAAATGTTGTGATTCGTGAAAGATGAGGAGTTGGAAATCAGTGAGTAACAGAGTTGAGCGAACGACCTTGGGTCATATGGAGAGAATAGTTATAAATAGGCTCGTCAAAGGGGTATATGTGAATGAATCTGATGGTGAGAGGTGTGGTAGGCCAAGAGGAGGAGGGTAGATAAAAATAAATCAGTGCGTAAGAGAGGTACGGGGGTTGATAATCATCAGGTACTGCGGGTCTATCACGTTGGCTATATTTTGCAAGGAGGAGTGCAGGATAAGGGTTCAGCATCCCTTTTTAAATTTAACAGCCTTTGGACTGACTCTACCTGACAGGTGATTATGGGGCAACAAGCATTGGGTGTTCTTATGAGATGGAGACAGGATTAAGTGGGATTGAATGGCAAGTGAATGAGTGTGTATATTTCACTGGGCACGCAGTTACTTTATTCCTTCGTTTTCATTATTTTCCTTGCTTTCTGAACCCTACCTCACCAAACCTGCGCATGACAAAAAAAAAAAAAAGACAAAAATAGGAGTAAAAGTAGATGATGTATATTCCAATTTCTACTCAGATAACGCTGGCGTGCCAGAAGGATCAGGTCTGGCACCAACCCTATTCCTTTCGTATTAATGATCTCTTATCTGTCACCCACAATCCCATTCATTCATATGCAGATGACTCAACACGTCACAGTTCATTCACACTCAAACACCCATTTACAAAGTTTAATATCTCTAACTCTCAACTCAGTACAACCCTCTCTATAAATCAAGACATCTAAGATCAGTGAATGGAGACAAAGTAACCTTGTCTCGTTTAATGCCAGTAAAACCAAATACATACAATTTGCTAATAGACAAATACTGTCAGATTCGTATATTATCTTCAATGCTGCTAATATTCCCATCCTCAAAAGTGTTGAAATTCTCGGTGTTTCACTTAACAATGCCTTCAGCTGGACATCTCATGCCAAAACACTTGCTAAAACCATCTCAAAGAAACTTGAGTTTTGGTACAGAATGCTTAACTTCTTCACTGACGAGCAGTTAGCTATAACTTATAAGAGTCATGTGCGCTCTCAGCTTGAATATTGCTCATCCTTCTGGAGCGGATGTGGAGAGGTTGCACTAATACCACTAGACAAAATTTAGAACAATGCTGTTGAAATTATTAATAACCCTGCTATTATAAATAAGCTACCTCCCCTACAAGTAAGAAGGAATGTTGCCTCCCTTGCATTATTTTACAGATACTTTTATGGCAAATACTCAGACGAAGTTGCGTTCATAGTGCCACCTCTCCATGCCTTCCCTCGTGCTGCACGGGCATCTGGTAGCGCTCATGACTGGAATGTCACACAACCATATTGCAGAACTTCTGTCTATCAGAATTCTTTTATTTCCTGAACTGTATCTCTCTGGAACTCGCTTCCCCGGAGTTGTTTCCCCCCAAACTTCAACCTACACCTGTCCAAGTCCAACTGCAACAGATATTCTATGAATGAAGGACGCCAGTAATCTGGTGTATGGATTATTTTTCTATTCATTTGTTTTTCCTTCCTCTGTTGGTATTAAAAAAAAAAAAAGCGGTATGGTAAATCCATACAACGCAGCTCCTGTTACTGTGGATAAAGGTATGCATTTAATACATGAAGAAGAACAATGCTGTATGAAAGAAAAAGAAAAAAAAGAGATTACCCCTCCTTTCCCCCACATGTTCCACCAGCGAACCGTTCACCTGAAGCCCGTTGAAAAGAACGAAAACGAATGGCACATAGTTAAAAAAAAAAAAAAAACTCAATACGGCCACCAAAGGGAATGCATGGTTATTATTTGATGTGTGTGTGTGTGTGTGTGTGTGTGTGTGTGTGTGTGTGTGTGTGCGCGCGCGAACATATTAGATATAAAATGTGCATCCTTCCTTTCAATTCCCCCTTTCCATCACCATAACAACCCTCCCACCACCACTCACAACCTTGCACCACCTGTGACTTACCTCCCCCTCTCCCCTCCGCTAAATGATAAACAGAAAACAAAAGCCGGCCCCCTCCTGGTCAAACAAGCAATTAAGCACCGCCTTATCCGGGGCTCGCATACAGAGGCGGCTTTAAAGCACTAAGTTATGATCGCCTTTCGTGGAGTCCTTGAGAAAGAGTTTATTTACTGTTTTTAGACGATTAAAGAACAAGGAGTAGGAAGGGGAGGAAAAGGAAGGACGAAGGGAGAGTGGAAGAGAGGGAAAGAGAGAGAAGAGGGGAGGAAGAAAAAAGGGGAGAGGCGGGAACGAGGGAAACAGGAATGGTTGAGAACGAGAAGATGAGAGTACGAAACAGAAATGATGATGATGGATGGAAGGAATATTAGGGAGGGAGAGATAGGAAGGATGCGATACTTACAAGGACTAAGGAAAAACGATGCATCATGATGATGACGTAGCAAAGCCATGAGGGAAAGAATGACAATGAGAATGAAATGCAAGATTATTAATGTGTAGACGCACAGAATCGTAAAATAATAAGAAATAATAAAACGATATACTGGGTCTTTTTTTGCGATTCTTAGTTGCATTACAAACCTAAACAGTGCATGTGTAAGGAGAGAAAAGAAGAGCTGACAAACCCTTCCCCCTCCCCCTGCATATACTCCTCCCTGTACGTTAGCCAGCAGAAAAAATGAAGAAAAATACCCGGTGTGATGGAAAGAACAAATACGGAAATTCATACACAGAGGAAGGAAGTAAGAATGGAATTCAAAGTGCTATGATCACTTCAAGTGCAGCTGTGAATTACAATAGTAAAGGAAATTTGGACGAAAAATGTGAAAGACAATTTAGAGGTGAGGTAGGATGAAAAAATGCAAAATCCAAAGAAAATTTAGAGAGGATGAGATAGGATGAAAAATATGAAGGGGAAGGGAGGGAAGAATTAAACATCCATTATAGTGAAATCCGTGAGGGCATTGTGGCTCCTGTGGTGTGGTTGGTGGCAGGATTAGTGACATTTCAGTGGTAGTGGTGGCAGCGGTTATGTTAGATCATGTGGTAGTAGCAGTGGTACGTTAGATGTCTGTGGTGGTGGCAGGCTACGGTGTACTCGCGGTGGGGACAGTGGTAGGTTATGTGGTTGTGGTGGTGACAGGCTACGGTGTTGCTGTGGTGGTGGAGGCAGCAATAAGTTAGGTGCCTGTGGTGGTGGCAGACCAAGGGGTTGTGGTTGTGATGGTGGTAACAGTGGTAGGTTACGTTGCTATGGTAGTGACAGACTACGATTATTATGATGTCGTTGTGGAGTTGATTCTGCCTGTGCTGTTTTGGTGAGTTTAGTGAGGGATCTGTGATGTGAAAATAGTGAATAAATTTTGGAAGTACTTAGCAGATGAATCTTTTTCAATATCCATTAATTACATCCATCCCAACTCTTTCTCGATCATATATTATTTCAAACAGTAATGCAGTCCTCCATTCCACCATCATCCGTTTACTGGCAAATACAGTAAGCCAATAATTGGAACACGTTTAGAAGAACCAGAACGTAGTTAATGAATATACGTAGGCTACTGTTGGCACACACTGCATATCCTCCATCACCTTGTCACTGGTGTAGATTATTTTATTGTTCGCATGAAAAGGATACATCAACCCTGTTTTTCCATTCGTAACTTACAATCTTTAAGACAGATAGTGATGCATCTCACTTATTTCTGTCGTCTTCTGTCAGTCTCCTCTACTATACTCTCCTTTTTTTTTTTAAGTACAGTTGATATCAGTGACTTATCCTAAAACCACGTAACAGTTAAAAAAGTGTATTTGTATAACTCTGTACATCGTCATAACATCCTATACCTCTCGTCAATCCACTTACTTCATATCAGGCATCCATCTTACAGATTAGCATATGTTACATTAGAAACAGTAATTCTTCTTCCAACTTTAAATAATCCTGTATCTCAAATGTTTTCGAGTCTATTCTTAAAAAAAAAAAAAAAGAAAAAAAAAAGCGTCTTTCCTATCTCAAACTTCTTTCTGATCGTCAGTATGGATGGGACGCTCCACTGGTGATCTTCTCACCTACTTTTCAGGCTCTTGGTCATCCTCCTTTCGGGATTTTGGCGAAAGCTTTGCCACTGCACTTGACATCTCAAAGGCTTTCGATCGAGTCCGACATAAATCTTTTATTTCCAAACTGCCCCCTTACTATTTCTATCCTTCTATCTGTGCCTTCATCTCTAGCTTCCTTTCTGGTCGTTCAATAACTGCTGCTGTAGATGGCCACCGTTCTTCTCCTAGATCTATTAATAGTGGTGTTCCCCAGGGCTCTGTCTTATCACAAACTGTCTTCTTTTTGTTCATCAAAGACCATCTAAGCTGTCCATGTAACTCTATCCACTCATACGTTCATGATTCCACCCTTCATCTTTCCATTCGTCCTACAGCGTCCATCTCAGCAGTTACTTTAACAAACAAGGGATCAGGCTGTGGCACACCTAATGTCTGACTTGGTTCGTATCTCTGACTGGGCTAAAAGTAATCTTGTTGCTTTTAAAGCATCAAAAACTCAGTTCTTACACCTATCAACCCGTCAAAATCTTCCACAGAGTACCCACTAATGTTTCATAATATCCAGCTCAATTCTGCATCATCTTTAAACAATTGGGGTTCATTCTCTCGGGATTTATCTTGGAAAGATCATATTACATCCCTTGTAAAATCTGCTTCCAAGAGAATAGGTGTGCCAAGCCGACTCCGTGCCTTCTTCACCCCTGCACAGTTGTTGACTTTATACACGGATTTTATACGCCCCTCTGTAGAGTATACCTGTCATGTGTGGGGAGGCTTTCCACATACAGCTCTTCTCAGTCTTCTCTACAAGGTGAAGTCAAAGTCTTTTCGTCTCAGTAACTCTCCTCCTCTTACTGGCTCCCTTCAACCTTTGTCTCTTCGCCACACTGTCGCATCTTTTTCTCTTTTCTCTCGTTACTTCAATAGTCACTGCTCCTCTGAGCTGTCTGCTTGTACCCCTCCACTACTATGACTGGGGCGTAGCACCAGTCTAGCAACACATTCTCATCCCTTTTCTGTCCAACTCTCTAATGCATGAGTTAACCATTACTCCCAGTCCTTCATTTATGGAACAGGTCAACTCTGGAAATGTCTCCCTCTGTCTGTATTTCCTGCTTCCTATGGTCTCTAGTCTTTCAGACGCATTGTGTCCAGGCATCTCGAAATAAATGGATCTTGAATTACGTTCTCTGTTGTATTGTTTTTGTTTTTTTCTTGGAAGGAACAGCTTGCGGGCATCTGGCCTTTGGTTCCTTCTTCCTTGCATTAAAAAAAAAAAAAAAAAAAAAGGAAACAGCTTCAAAACCTTCAGAAAATCTTCCCTCCCACACAAGGCCTAACAAAGTAAGTCAACAACAATATACAATATTTGGAGGTTCCAGGATATACTATGTTAATTGACTGGAGGTGGTTGTCAACGAGATAGACTGATAAGTATGTTGCCTGTCAATTACCAAGCTTACAAGGTGGGCCGTGGCGGACAGGTGAGATCGACAGGAAGCCACTCCATTTTTTTTTTCTTGGTCATTATCGTTTGTTTGATCCTATTTTCCACACGTTTTATTTATTTTATATTCTGCACTACGGATATATATATATATATATATATATATATATATATATATATATATATATATATATATATATATATATATATATATATATCCCACTGCTACCTGGCGCATCCCCGGGTGGCAGATAGGGGAAGGCCTTATAGATATACGAGGTACCATCTTAGACGGCACGGACCATGGGACCCCCTATAGATATATAGGGCTCCACCGAATATAACAAATAAGGTGGCACAAAAAAATTACATCTCACCAGAAACTATGTGGCAGGGAGGTGAGATTATTTGCCACAATCCTCACAACCAAACATGAGTTCTATCGCAAATGATTTGACGGGCGTTTCTGTTGGATCATCGTCTACTAAAGGTCCAACCGCACTGCCTCCTGTGTTTCCGGGCAGTGTGCCACCGAAAGTGAGTAGGCACTGTGTTGGAAAATTAGACTCTCAGATATTAAACAAATTGGAATCCATGAAGATCTATGCATACAATGTAAGAAGCCTCGCAGAAAATTACAAACTTGATAACCTAATGGCTGAACTGGAAAACATTAGTTGGGTATTGTAGGTTTGAGTGAGACCCACAGAAAAGAACAAAAAGTAATTCAGCTCGACGACAGCAACGACTTATTATTCTACAGAGGAAGGGGAAATGCAAGAGTTAGTGGTGTAGGATTTCTAATTAACAGAAATCTTGCCGACAACATTGTTAAATTCAGCAGTGTATCTGACAGAGCAGCATTTGTTGTCATTAGACTGTGCAAAAAATATACCCTGAAAGTAATACAAGTATATGCACCAACTTCTCGAAGCCCACATGAAGAAATAGAAACATTCTATGATGACATCTCCCCGATTATGGAAGAAGAAAAGACCACCTATACTATACTCATGGGAGACTTCAATGCAAAAGTTGGGAAGTAGAAAAATGGAGAAGCATGTATGGGAAAATTTGGAGTGGGAGAAAGGAATGAAAGAGGAGAAATGCTGGTAAAATTTGCTGAAATGTTTAACATAAGAATAATGAACACATTCTTCCACAAAAGAACAGGGAGAAAGTGGACATAGAGAAGCCCAAATGTAGAAACAAAGAATGAAATCGACTTCATTATAGCAGATGAGAATAACACGATCACAAATGTCACAGTTATCAACAAAGTAAATATAGGTAGTGATCATAGAATGGTGGGTTGCACAGCCAGATTCAATTTCAGAAGTGAAAAAAAGATGATGAAAGATAAAAAGTATGCCCAATAGCAGTAAACGAAAACAAAGCAGCCTGTCACTTGGCAATATGGAACAGATTTCAGGCTCTAAGTAATGCTGAATGTGACATTGATGAGCTGAATGACAGACTAACAAAAGTGCTAAGAGAATCATCGGAGGTAATAGGAAAACCTAATACAACCAAAGCCAAGAATTATTCAGAAAAGACACACGAGCTAATGAAAAAACGAAAGG